>NC_056623.2:138492704-138792704 GCF_002870075.4 Lactuca sativa | reverse complement strand
CACCCACACAAGGTGAGTTCATACCCCTATAATCATTCTTTTAAAATGTTTTAAATGCCTATAAGGGGGGAATACAAGTTGAACACAATGATAATTGTGTAAATGTTATTTGTGATAACTATCATATTCAAAGGATTTATTATGCTTTATAAGTGATCAAAACTATTTCAAAAACTCTTTTAAAGTTACGTTACTTTATTATTTATAAAACACCATTTTTAAAGTACAATCATAAGTCAGTAGATAAATGAGTCTTTTATTCAAGTCAGTATCGGTTCAAGTAAACATACTAGTAAACTATAATAAGTGTTGTTTAGGGGTTCAGTACATACTATAAAGAGAAACATGGAGGAACATACTACAAAGAGAAACAGGGAGGAACTTACTAAAAAAAGAACAAGATAACATTAAACGTGAGACTATTTCACGGCTTAGCGATTTTTTTGGTAAGTCCTGTTTTGTAACCAGAGTCTCCTTGAGGGAGAGCGTTATTAGTATGGTTACCAACCATATCACATTTTTAACCTTAATAATACGAATTGGTTTTAAGGTAGTCAGTACTTCAGTAGTCTTTTTTAAAATACTATTGTATACTTTCATTATTACAAAAGACAAACAATACAGTCAAGTCTTAGTATATTCAGTTAGAAAGGGGGCCAATAATGCTAACTTTATGATTCCTTCGTGCATACATCAGGGATATATATTAATCGGGTCCGACACACAGTAGAGTGTGTTCTTCCCGCTTCATCTCTTGTTCCTTGTTTGTTGTGTGTTTAGAACAGATGCACCCAGTATACAATCTATCCGATCTTAGTTATATATATATATATATATATATATATAGATATATATAGATATATATATATATATATATATATGTGTGTGTGTGTATGTATATATATATATATATATATATATATATATATATTGTATACACCAAGTAATCATAAGGAGTACCAGGTACGGTTCAGGTCATTGTATACAAATTCAATACATCGTTTTCTAGTACAATAATATACTTTTCAGATACATGCAGTAGACTAAAGTAGAAACTTATCAGTAAAAGGGTTTAATCCATTTTATTTAACCAGTATAACTTAAAGGACCTTTAGTTCTTAATTCTATAATACCTTAGTTTATACATTAGAGTTATATATAATTAATATCCAATAGGCAATTGGATGTGTACTATCCGCCTTACTTCCTGTTCGTTATCTGGTTGTCGGCTTATGGCATATTTTCACGATTAACTATCCGTTCGATATAAGATTATATATAGCTTTTATAAACTAAGTTATTATAAATGAAACTATTATGGTTACCATTATTGCTAAAAGAAATAAGGATTCTCTTAAAGAATGTTTTTATCAAATATAAAGGAACTATTATAGTTAACTCTCTGAGTACCAAATGAATGGGATATGTGACTTCCACCTCATTTCCTGTTCGTTGTTTGGTTGTGGTCTTATGGCAGATACACACAATCGATTGTTTGTTTACTCTACGTTTTATATAGCTTGTATCCACTTAGTACTCATAGAAAGGATTGTAGAGCCATTTTTACTTAACTTTCATCATATCAAAATGGGATGTGTGACCTCCGCCTCATTTCCTGTTCGTTGTTTGATTGTAGGCTTAGGGCAGAAACACACAATCAATTGCTTGTTTACTATGGGTTTTATATAACTTGTATCCATTTTGTACTCATACAAAGGACCGTAGAGCCATTTTTACTTAATTTTCATCATATCAGAAGATATAGGATCTTCTGGAGGAACAGGCGAACTTTTCTAAAAGAACATTCAACTTACTTTACATCACTAAAATCTTATTAACTCACTAGCTTAAATGTTGATCTACTCTTTCAAAAAAAAAATTATTCTCAGGAAACTAGTAGACATGCATGCGTGCTGCGATTTAGAAGATGAGTTATAGTAGCTTCATGTCTTGTTTTGTTATTTAATTTTGGATTCAATCTTTTGTGAACCACTACTTGTAAACACTTTAATATTAATACAATGGTTGTTTTATACTATGATTGCTATGATACATGTGTTGTGATACTAAACATGACGTCCTCCGCCCCCGAACGTTTCCACCATTCCATTTTGGGGGTGTGACAGATTGGCGTTAGAGCATTGTTTATAGTGTACTAAGTATATCAACCGATAAAAGATATACAACTATAAATAAATGGGGCCTAATTGCTTTGAATAATAATATATTTTATGATTAGAACAATACTTTATAAAAGTATACATACATGGTTATAGATATATACATACTAGAACAAGTATCACAAGAAGAACAAAATAGAAGTATTTAAATGTTGATCACTGTGGTCAAACCTGGATAGTTATGTAATCATATATGGGATCAATATAGCCTGATCAACTATATTCATTTGAGATGTGACCGACATGTGTTTGCGAGTGATGTGGTGTTGCAACAGTCTTAAAACTTAACTAAAACTATTCAAAGGATTTCTAGATCAGAACAAAAAGTTAGAAGACTATGGGAGTATTTTATGATACTGTAACAGCCCGGAATCTCAGGTATTATTAAATTATGTTTTCGGGGGTGATTTAAGAGGGGACTCGGCGAGTTGGAGCCTAGACTCGCCGAGTAGGATCGCAGACTTGGTCGCGGGTTCGCGACTAGACTCGACGAGTCCAGATATGGACTCGGCGAGTCGACGCTGTTCAGCAGAAACCCTAACCGTTTGGTTTTGGATTGTATATAACGCCTCTTAGGCCGTCATTGTCCGTCTTTTGGTCGATTGAGAAGAACCCTAATCGTTGTGGGCGTCTAGAGCAGGAGAGAAAGCTATTGGAACTTGGAGGAACTTGTTAGGCAAGAAGAAGAAGAATTTGGCCAAAGGAATATCAAAGAGGATCGAGTCCTGAGGTTTGGGGGACACAGAGAGTGCGTCTTCAGGTAATACTCGGACCATTTCTGTTATTTTGATGTGTATACGAATCTAGGGTTTATGAAACCCACTTAGTGATTAGATGGGTTATTATGTTATTACCCAGACGTTTATACCCCAGTAATAAGATGTTTAGAAGTCCAGAAAGTCCCATGATTGTATATCTCGGGACCATACGTAATTTAGGAAGCAGTTGCTCGCCTGCATGGCATGGACTCGCCGAGTTGTTCTTCAGACTCGGCGAGTAGCTTGAAGATTTACTGGGACTCGCCGAGTTGTTCTTCAGACTCGGCGAGTGGAGTCGGGGTGGCCCCGCGATTCTTCCAGGAGTAACTCGTCGGGTCGAGGAGGATACTCGACGAGTAGATAGGGAATCTCAGAGAGTTGGAGGACGTCTAGACTCGCCGAGTCGCCATGGCACTCGCCGAGTCCGGTCGAGTTGACCGTTGACCGTTAACCAGAGTTGACCTAAGTCTGACTTCTTAAGGATAGTCACACTTAGAAGATATAAGTGTTAATGAGATATGTGATGTTATAGGGAGGTTGTAGCTCGTCGGATTGTGCACGAGTCATTTCGGGATTTGCTAGCTTTCAGCTTTTACGAGGTGAGTCTTCTCACTATACTGTACCCGGAAGGGTTTGACTGTGTGACCGGAAGGTCGGATATGATATGTGATATGTATGCTATATGTGGTAAGTTATTTGTTATATGTGCTATGTATGTTATGGGCCGGAAGGCGATTATATTATGGGTCGGAAGGCAATATGTTATGGGCCGGAAGGCGATATGTTGTGTGATGGACCGGAAGGTCGGCGTGGGTAGGACCGGAAGGTTTACCCAGCAGGGACGGAAGTCCCCTGAGACACATGGACCGGAAGTTCGGGGCCTGGAAAGGCGTATGTGCGTAAGTTGTATATTGGGGAACTCACTAAGCATTTATGCTTACAGTTGTTGTGCATGTATTTCAGGTACTAGCGAGGACCGTGGGAAGGCGCCGGCGTGATCGATACACATTGAAGAATGCTTTTATGATCTTGGGATTTTGATTATTTGTAATTGACAGAATACTTAAACTATTTATGCCTTGTTATGAATGGAAATAAATATATTTTTAAAATGAAAAATTTGTTTGAAAATTTGCATTGTTACAATTGGTATCAGAGCCTTGGTTTGAGGGATTCGGGTGCACCTTCGGGAGTAGCTGAACTCAAACCGAGGATTTGAGGAAAACCTTTTAAATAAAGGCATAAACTTTTGTAAATGGTTTCGTGGTAAGCAAGAAAGAAGCAGTGTGTACGATCAGTCAGCGCCCGAACGGTAAAGATCCCCAAAATACCTTACAATATTATATGATATGAATTGTTATGCATGCTAGAAGACTAGGTATTCTTGATAGGACTAGAGTGGCCTGATTTGTGATGCCTTTGTCTAGGGAAATTTGCCTATATGAGATGCGTTGCTAGTATGCGGGTAGATAGTTCATATCAGAAGTAGAGTACTCACTATCCGGAGTTTGGGGAGGAGGACTTGGGATTAACGCTGATGCGGTGTGGTCGGTAGTATTGGGCCCGTACTACCGAGGACACCGGGTCAGTGGAAGACCCAAGTAAGAATCCCTGGCTATCGGGGACTGAGTAGGGTTGCGTATCGAGTACGATTATACTCGGTGGAGTCTCTGATAGTTTTATGTTGTATTTCAGAGACATCATGGTTAGACCGCGCCACGGAGCGAGTTCGAGCGGTGTGAGTGACGAGGAGATTCGTCAGATGATTCACGAGGAGGTAGCGGCGGCGATCCGGGCTGAGATCCCGGAGATGTTTGGGTCTATTAAGACCACACTGATGGAGACGTTCGATGAGCGGTACGCCGCATTGACTGAGGCTGCAACCGCTGTAGCTACCGCAGCTGTGGCCGCTGCTAGGCCACAGGGGGGTGATTCGTTGCTGTTCCGAGAGTTCAGCAACACGAAGCCACCAGAGTTCGATGGGACGCAGGATCCGATTGCTGCGATGAGGTGGATCGCGGATATAGAGGGGTGCTTCTACACTTGTTCATGCCCGGAGCACCTGAGGGTACGGTTCGCATTGAACCAGCTCCGTCTGGGAGCGAAGGACTGGTGGAAGTTCGTGACGGCGAACTTCACTTTGGCAGAGACTACAGCAGTAACATGGGAGGGGTTTACTGCCATGTTCAGAGATGAGTACGTTCCCCCGGTGGAGAGGGAACGATTGGTTCAGGAGTTCTTAACCCTCAAGCAGGGTACTGATTCTGTCGCGGTGATCATGCGGAAGTTTCATGAGAGGGCGATGTTCTGCCCCGAGCTGGTGTCCACTGATCAGGCTCGGATGAGCCGGTACTTGGGAGTGTTGAGGAGGGATATCCGGGAGTTTGTGTCAAACTCCACTTACCATACTTTTGCTGAGCTTCAGGCGAATTCCAGGAAGCGCGAGATCGAGTTGGAGACCCAGGCCAGGGAGGAGGCCGAGTCTCAGCGGGTGGACCGGCGACCGGCTCAGTTCCAGCCGGCAGCCAAGCGGGTAAAGTCCGCTGATGTGAGAAAAGAAGGTTCGAAGGGCCGCACTTGCGGAAAGTGCGGCAAGGGTGATGAGGGGGCGTGTCGATCTGGTGCTTGCTACAAGTGTGGCAAGGAGGGGCACATTGCTAGGGAGTGTCCCAAGGGATTTACGGTTTGCTTTCATTGCAACCAGACAGGCCATCGGAAGGCCGAGTGCCCTCAGCTTCTTCAGGGATCTGCACCTGCTGCCGGAGCTACTGCGACTCGACCGGTGAAGGCCGAGGCCCCGAGGGCTCGGGGAAGAGCCTTTCAGCTGACTGCGGAAGAGGTCCGCGCTGCGCCCGATGTCGTGGCAGGTATGTTGTAATTCATGTATTTATTTTAAATGTCGAGATGTTATGCTTATGTTATTATATGCGTAGGTACTTTCCTTGTGAACTCTGTGCTTGCCTTAGTGTTATTTGACTCGGGTGCGAGTAGGTCCTTTGTGTCCTTAGCCTTTAGTCAGCATATCAGCGTTAGTCGTGAGTCGTTGAGTCGACCTTTGAGAGTTTCTATAGCTGACGAGAAAGTGATTTGTGCCACGGAAGTTCTTCGGGGATGTGTACTAGAGATTTTCGGGGTTGAATTCCCGATTGACCTGATTCCTATTGCGATGGGTGATGTCTGTGTCATCGTGGGCATGGACTGGTTGAGCCGATTCGGCGTTGTCATCGACTGTGAGCGTCAGTTGGTGACTATACGAGACCATAGTGGGGGAGTTCTTTCGGTGTACGGCGAGGGTACCCGTTCGGGATCAGCTTTTTGTTCGGCCGCTAGGGCGAGGCAGTGTCTACAGCAGGGCTGTAAGGGTTTTGTGGCGTATGTGATGGATGCGCGGGAGGTTTCCGAGAGACCGAAATCAGTTGAGGAGGTCCCTGTGGTGCGTGAGTTTCTAGATGTTTTCCCCGAGGAGCTGCCGGGAGTACCTCCTGTGAGGCAAGTAGAGTTTGGTATCGATCTGGTTCCGAGGGCCGTGCCTATTGCTAATGTGCCTTATCGTATTGCACCTCCAGAGATGCAAGAGTTGTCCTCGCAGCTCCAGGAGTTGCTGGGGAAGGGATTCATTCGGCCGAGCAGCTCGCCGTGGGGAGCACCTATTCTGTTCGTCAAGAAGAAGGATGGTTCACACCGGATGTGTATTGATTACCGGGAGTTGAACAAGTTGACGGTCAAGAACCGTTACCCGTTACCGAGGATCGATGATTTATTCGATCAGTTGCAGGGAGCGTCTTGGTTTTCCAAGATCGATCTGAGGTCAGGGTACCATCAGGTGAGAGTACGGGAGGGGGATGTCCAGAAGACAGCGTTTAGGACGCGATATGGGCATTATGAGTTTGTGGTGATGCCTTTCGGGCTCACCAATGCCCCGGCTGTGTTCATGGATCTCATGAATAGAGTATGCAGACCGATGTTGGATCGGTCAGTGATTGTATTTATCGACGACAATCTGGTGTATTCTAGATCTAGAGAGCAGCATGAGGAGCATTTGAGGGAGGTCCTCGAGGTATTGAGGTCGGAGAAGCTTTATGCAAAGTTCTCCAAATGTGACTTCTGGCTGCGAGAGGTCCAATTTCTAGGACATGTTGTCAATCAGAAAGGGATATTGGTCGATCCGGCCAAGGTTGAGGCGGTGATGAGTTGGGAGGTGCCGAAGTCACCTTCTGAGATCAGGAGCTTCCTTGGGTTGGCAGGGTATTATCGGAGATTCATCAAGGATTTCTCCAAGATCGCAGTGCCACTCACCAGATTGACCCGGAAGGGTGTTGCATTCTCATGGGGGCCCGAGTAGCAGACCTCCTTTGAGACACTTCACCAGAGGTTGTGCGAAGCCCCGGTATTAGCTCTCCCAGAAGGGATGGAAGATTTTGTGGTATATTGCGACGCATCGATTTCGGGACTGGGTGCAGTGTTGATGCAGAGGGGTCATGTGATAGCTTATGCGTCGAGGCAGCTGAAGCCTCATGAGGCGAGATACCCTACGCATGATTTAGAGTTGGGAGCAGTAGTGTTCGCTCTCAAGATTTGGCGTCACTACCTGTATGGGGTTCGATGTACGATATATACGGACCATAAGAGCTTGAAGTATTTGATGGATCAGCCCAATCCAAATATGCGTTAGAGGAGGTGGCTGGATGTGGTCAAGGATTATGATTGTGAGATCCTGTACCACCCAGGTAAGGCTAATGTGGTGGCCGACGCGTTGAGCCGCAAGGCGGAGAGCACTCCATTGTGAGATGTATGCTTGAGACTGACTGTGATGACTCCTATATTGGATGCTATTCGTGGGGCACAGGCCGAAGCGGTGCGACCAGAAATGCAGAAGAAAGAGCGGGTTGTGGGGCTAATTTCAGAGTTCGTTCAGGATGGTCGAGGGCTTATGACATTTCAGGGCCGGATTTGGGTACCGTTCGTGGGCGGTACACGTATTACTTTGATGAAAGAGGCTCATAGATCGAAATTCTCGATCCATCCCGGTGCTACGAAGATGTATTTGGACTTGAGGAAAGAGTATTGGTGGCCCTGTATGAAAAGGGACGTCGCATGGTTCGTTGAGAGGTGCTTGACCTGTCGTAGGGTTAAGGCCGAGCACCAGAGACCGCATGGCAAGTTACAGCCATTGGAGATCCCCGAGTGGAAGTGGGAACAAATCGCTATGGATTTTATCACCAAATTGCCGAGGACTGCTAGGGGAGTTGATGCAATTTGGGTGATTGTGGATAGGTTGACGAAGAGTGCACACTTCCTTGCCATCAGTGAGAGTTCTTCAGCGGAGAAGTTGGCGGAGATATATGTGAGAGAGGTGGTATCTCGGCATGGGGTGCCGATCTCGATTGTTTCAGACCGTGATGTGCGTTTCACTTCCAGGTTCTGGAAGAAATTCCATGAGGAGCTGGGTACCAAATTGCATTTTAGTACCGCATACCATCCCCAGACAGACGGTCAGAGCGAGCGGACGATTCAGACACTGGAGGACATGCTTCGAGCGTGTGTGTTAGACTTCGGGGGTAGCTGGGATGCATATTTACCCTTAGCAGAGTTTTCCTACAACAACAGCCATCATTCGAGCATTGGTATGCCACCTTTTGAGCTGTTGTATGGTAGGAGGTGTCGGACCCCCATTTGCTGGGGAGAGGTGGGACAGAGAGTGATGGGCAGCACGGAGATCGTGCTCCAGACGACAGAGCAGATTCAGCAAGTGAGACAAAGGTTATTGACCGCCCAGAGCCGGCAGAAGAGTTATGCAGACAGGCGCCGATCCGAGCTTGAATTTCAGGTCGGCGACTTCGTTCTCCTGAAGGTCTCTCCTTGGAAAGGAGTGATTCGATTCAGGAAGAGGGGCAAGTTGGGTCCCCGGTATATTGGGCCATTTCGTGTGAGTGCAAGGATAGGCCGGGTAGCCTATCGGTTGGAGTTGCCAGCGGAGTTGGGACAGATCCACGACACCTTTCATGTGTCGCAATTGAGGAAATGCACGAATCATTTCGGGAGGTTGTAGCTCGTCGGATTGTGCACGAATCATTTCGGGATTTGCTAGCTTTCAGCTTTTACGAGGTGAGTCTTCTCACTATACTATACCCGGAAGGGTTTGACTGTGTCACCGGAAGGTCGGATATGATATGTGATATGTATGCTATATGTGGTAAGTTATTTGTTATATGTGCTATGTATGTTATGGGCCGGAAGGCGATTATATTATGGGTCGGAAGGCAATATGTTATGGGCCGGAAGGCGATATGTTGTGTGATGGACCGGAAGGTCGGCGTGGGTAGGACCGGAAGGTTTACCCAGCAGGGACGGAAGTCCCCTGAGACACATGGACCGGAAGTTCGGGGCCTGGAAAGGCGTATGTGCGTAAGTTGTATATTGGGGAACTCACTAAGCATTTATGCTTACAGTTGTTGTGCATGTATTTCAGGTACTAGCGAGGACCGTGGGAAGGCGCCGGCGTGATTGATACACACTGAAGAATGCTTTTATGATCTTGGGATTTTGATTATTTGTAATTGACATAATACTTAAACTATTTATGCCTTGTTATGAATGGAAATAAATATATTTTTAAAATGAAATATTTGTTTGAAAATTTGCGTTGTTACAGATACTACAAGATATCAACAGGTTTAAAACATACCAAGTTCATTACATTAAAATACTATAGGAGTATTTTAGGCACTATAAATAACTTATGTGAGAACTTAAAAGACCCTACTTGTAGGTTTATGATTCTGGAGTGTATACTTCCAAGGTTTTATATAATTGAGATTTTATAAACTCAGAATTTGTGATCTATGCTTCACTACCTGTTCCTTGTTTGGTTGTGGTTTTGGAGTAGGATCACTTATTCGAAGGTCTATTTAATATTAAATTATATACAATTTGTATACATTGCACAATTGTAGGAGGACCCAGTAAGGATCACCCCATAATGTTACCCTTAATCTCATAGATTCTTTAGGCACTTCAATTCTTGCACGACAAACCCAGATAGGTGTAACCACTCCATCATAGTAGTCAATAGAGGAGACAAGGAGATACAAGAAGAGACTTCCAAGAAGTGATCAGCCAAAGAAACTAAAACGTCTTATGTGTCACACTAATAAATAATTACCTTACCTGACTTAGTGAGCTAGTGGATACACTACTCACACTATTTGTTAGAATTATTTATTTTCATGCAGCTAGTATCAATTATTCGATTCACATATATTCATTTGAGGATAGCCACTGATAGGGTTAGTGACTCTTTTATGAATTGTTTCTAGAACCCTATGAAAGTCCGAACCAGATACATTCAGAACTAGGTTAACTTAGTCTTTCAGCTTTCGGCTTATATCCACTACTATAGAATTATTCCCGTCTCATCTTTGTATTACTTTAACAAAAGATGCCTCTACGTAGATCAGCAAGATGCACTACTCCGTTACTCCAACTCAATCTCCACTACCTCCTCCTCAATTCAATCCTGCTGCTCTCCAAGCAGCGATATCATCCGCAATAGCAGCTGCTCTAGCTCACATCAATGAAAAGGGTACCAACGGATCCGATAACGGTACCCACTTGACAAACTCCAGAGCTACCCACGGACACCCAAGGGAGTGTTCGTACAAGGACTTCATCAACTGCAAACCCAAATCCCTTAATTTAAATTGTGGAATCATTGCTCTGATGCAATGATTTGAGAAAACAGATTCAGTCTTCGCAATTGGTCTATGCCCAGAAGGGAGCAAAGTGAAGTTTGCTGCCTGCACCTTCTCCGACAGAGCCTTGACATGGTGGAATAGCCATGTTAAGTCACTAACCCTATCAATGGCTAACTCAATAGGTTGTGAAAACCTAAAAGAGTTGATTTTATACGAATACTGCCCAAGAGGCAAAGTTCAAAAGCTAGAACAAGAGCTATGGGAGCACACCTAAGATGGTTACCCCAGAGAGTCAGAAGATAGAAAGGTAGATTTGGGGTTTATCTACCCTGATTCAAGGAGATGTACTGTCTTCTAAACCAACTACCTTCGACAGCACCAAATGTCTGGCCTAGCGAATCATTGACCATGGAATCCGCTATGGCGTAGTGGTCCCCATTCCCGAGCCATCGAAGGGAGGAGACCATAAACGAAATTCGGGGAAAAAGAGGAAAGAACGAAGGACCCATGAAACCCCGCATGAGTAGAAAATGGGTACTATATACGCCGCCACAACACCTGCTACTCCAGCACCTACAAGTTGATATGCTAGAACTCTCCTGAAGTGTGAAGGTTGTAACTACCACCACACCGGAGTATGTCGGGAAATGCAATGCTTGAATTCCCACATGAAGGGGCACACTGATCGGTTATGCAGAGCACCGACGCAACAGATCTCCCAAGTCCTCGAAATAGAAGTAAACCAGGCATGCTATGGCTGTGGTGAGACAGGACACTACAAGAGGGACTGCCTGATCACGAAGAACTCAGGAGCGGATGGAAGAATTCTGATGATCACCGCAGGAGAAACTACCCCGGAGTCCCCAGCGACCAGCGGTTCGAATTCGAAATAATAATTGCTTTAAAATTTAATTTATATATATATATATATATATACATATATATATATATATATATATATATATATATATATATATATATATATATATATATATATATATATAAGATTAAAACGTGGGGAAATATTTAAAATTAATTGTAATAACTCACTCATCTGAAAAACTCACAAAATTCATAAGATAACTAAGGATCCGTACAGGGAAGCTATAATGGCTTAGTATGTACATCAGGGTTGTGCATAGCTAAGATTTTGCAGACTTAGAGTGAGTGATTCTGCCTTAATTCTCGTTCCTTGTTTGGTTGTGGATTTAGGAACGACCCACTCAGTCGAGCGTCTTATTCATCTTAATTATACATAACTGTATATACCAGACGATCATAGAGGTACTGAGGAGGATCATAATATAGAGTATCAACACTGGTTATCAAAACACTGCACCATTAGTACTCAATTATCTTGGTACGATTCGTGGCAATGTTAATATCAAGGGAAAACGAAAAGCACTAGAACATTTACACAGAGTACATTGTCGAGCACACTCGGGATACATCGTTGTATAGAAAATGTTTCTTTCAAATCGGCCTAACATTTGTTTATGTAAAGAGTCCGTTGTCATCATTCGTCATGAATTGGTGTGGTCCTCACCATACTAGGTTCATATGTTTCCAACGCCTCGACCGCCAAATTCACGTAACCCTCGTCATTCATAACAACAGCCCAACCTAGACCTCGGAATCGTCTACCTCGTATTCTAAGTTCCGAAGTATTCATGCTTTGAGTATCTTGCCCTCCGAAACCTTACCACCGTATATTCAGCAGGCCTTCCCAAACTACCACTCGTCCAACAGATCAATTTCAAGCACAGAGGCTAAGGACGAATACAGCTCACCTATCACTAATAAGTTTATACACAAGGGTGGTATATAATTATGATTATGCAGATTTGTATGTGTGTTTCCGCCCTATCTCCTGTTCCTTGTTTGGTTGTTGACCTGGGGCAAAGTCTCACATCCGACCCTCTTACTAATCTTAAATATATATAAGACTTATATACACGAAGTAATGATAGATGGACCAAGTATGAATCCTATCATGGACATTAGGGAAAAGTTGTCGGGTCTACGAGTGGGTATTCTGCCATCTGAGGAGCACAATCCCTGTACTACTGCTAAGAAAGCTATTTTCAGGACAAAATTCCACTAACGGGGTGATGATGTGACAACCCAAAAAATAATTATCGGATAAAGTCAATTTAAACAGCCAAAATTCAGACTAAATTCCATTGCCTTTTAGTCTTGTTAAGGGTCATTCTAATAAGCTCTAAACTTAAGGCATTCAAGGTTTGAGTTTAGGGATGAGTTAAATTAAGTTCAGCAGGTTGCATTCGAGCCAAAAACACCATCAAGTAGTGTGTACGACCGTAAACATGAGTGTACGGCTGTACACTCCAAGAGGCCGTGAACCCTTGCCCATATATAAGCTATTCCTTCATTTCTTCTAACTTTTCACACTTCCAAGTCTAGAAAATCAGTTCTCTCTCAAGTATCATCAAGATTCTTCATCCTAATCCTCCAAAATCTTAATTGATTCTTCTATCCTTCTTGATAACTTCCCTAGTTATGTATCATCTCATGATTCATTCATGAAAACAACTCTTTATGATAGATCTTCAAATCTTCATCCATTTCACCAAGAACACCAAGAACAAACACTTGTTCTTGGGTCGTGAACCCCCTAAAGACACTCAAAAGTGTGAGTATCCCCTCTATCAACTAGTTAGACATGTTAAACACTTGATTCATAGCCTCGAGCTGTCATCAAACTCATGATCATCAAGAATGTATGGCCATACACCTACGTATCGCCGTAAACTCTTATTTGATGCATAACCTAAGGCCTTAAAAACTTGCTAGGTACTTGTTATCCATTAGAACTCTTGAACCCTTGAATGCCAATGAAACAAGAACCTAAAATGCATCCATTTTAGAGAGTTTACGGCCTTACACACTTGGTATGGCCGTAAACTCAAGTGTGGCCATGAACACACTTCCCTTATCCATACACTCCCCTTTGATCAATCATATATGATTTCAACACTTCATTTCAAATGATTCCTAGCCACCATGGCTGTTTCCTTGCATGTTAGTAGTTTAAAACACTAATCGCATGCCTATATATGCCATTATTTGTCATTTAAGACTCGTTTGTGTCCCAGAAATTCATTCGTGGAACTTCTCATCCTTACACGAATCTGCAATTGAATCACCCACATAAGGTGAGTTCATACCCCTATAATCAATCTTTTAAAATGTTTTAAATGCATTTAAGGGGAGGGGGGATACAAGTTGAACACAATGATAATTGTGTAAATGTTATTTGTGTAAACTATCATATTCAAAGGATTTCTTATGCTTTATAAGTGATCAAGACTATTTCAAAAACTCTTTTAAAGTTATGTTACTTTATTGTTTATAAAACACCGTTTTTAAAGTACAATCATAACTCAGTAGATAAATGACTCTTTTATTCAAGTCAGTATCAGTTCAAGTAAACATACTATTAAACTATAATAGGTATAGTTTAGGGGTTCAGTACATACTATAAAGAGAAACAGGGAGGAACATACTATAAAGAGAAACAGGGACGAACATACTAAAACGAGAACAAGATAACATTAAATGTGAGACTACTTCACGGCTTAGCGATTTGTTTGTTAAGTCGCGTTTGTAACCAGAGTCTCCTTGAGGGAGAGAGTTATTAGTATGGTTACAACCACATCACATTTTTGACCTTAATAATACGAATTGATTTTAAGGTAGTCATTACTTTAGTAGTCACTTTAAAATACTACTATATAAATTCATTATTACAAAAGACAAACAGTATAGTTGAGTCTTAGTACATTCACTTAGAAAGGGGGGCAATAATGCTAACTTTATGATTCCTTAGTGCATACATCAGGGATATATATTAATCGGGTCCGGTAGACAGTAGAGTGTGTGCTTTCCGCTTCATTTCTTGTTCCTTGTTTGGTTGTGGGTTTAAAGCAGTGTTATAAAAATCCCGACTAGGTTACGATTAATCTCTAGGTGCTACTCGACTGATTAGAGGGCGCCTAGCGATTAATCCCTACATACATATTGAGTGTAACATTATAAAACGATGAAATTTTAACATTTTGAAGAAGTTTTATATCAATGGAAACTATTTGAGGCATGATTACTTTTGTATTAATCATATTAACCTATTATGTTATCATATTAGTGGTATTTACGAACTTTGATATGATCTTAGTCATATTTAATTTTTTAAAATTCAACAAATTAGCAATTAATGGTACCCGCTTAATACCCGCCTAGCCGATTAATCCATTGACCCCAATCCACCGACTAGCAAACGTTGAGCGTTTTTTACAACCTTTGTTTAAAGTAGATGGACCCAGTCTACTATCTATCCGATCTTAGTTATATATATATATATATATATATATATATATATATATATATATATATATATATATATATATATATATATATATATATATATATATATATATATATATTCTATATGCACCAAGTAATCATAATGAGTACTAGGTATGGGTTAGGTCATTGTATACAAATTCAATACATCATTTTCTAGTACAAAAATATACTTTTCACATAGAACATGAAGTAGACTAAACTAGAAATTTTTCAGTAAAAGGGTTTAACACATTTTATTAAACTAGTAGCTTAAAGTACCTTTTGTGGTTAATTCTATAATACCTTAGTTTATACATCAGAGTTATATATAATTAATATCCGATAGGCAGTTGGATGTATGCTTTCCACCTTACTTCCTAATCCTTGTCTGGTTGTGGGCTTAGGGCTAATTCACATAATTAGCTATCCGTTCGATATTAGATTATATGTAGCTTGTATAAACTAAGTGATTATAGAAGGAACTATTATGTTTACCATTTTACTAAAAGATTTAAGGGTTTTCTTAATGAATGTTTTCATCAAATATAAAGGAACTATTACAGTTAACTCTGTGAGTACCAAATGCGTTACATACAACGAAGATCTAACAAATAATGGGATGTCTGACTTCCGCTGATTTCTTGTTCCTTGTTTAATTGTGGGCTTCGTTCAGATACACCCAATCGATCATTTGTTTACTCTAGGTTTTATATAACTTGTATCCATTTAGTACTCATACATAGGATTGTAGAGCCATTTTTACTTAACTTTCATCATATCATAAGATATAGGATCTTCTGGAGGAACTTGCGAACTTTTCTAAAAGAACATTCAACTTAATTAAAATCACTAAAATCTTATGAACTCACCAGCTTAAATGTTTATCTACTCTTTCAAAATAACTTGTATTTTCAGGAAACTAGTAGACAGGTAAGCGCCCTGGGATTCAGAAGATGAAGTATAGTAGCTTCATGTCTTCTTTTGTTATTTACTTTTGGATTCAATCATTTGTGAATCACTACTTGTGAACACTTTAATATTAATACAATGGGTGTTTGTTACTATGATTTCTATGATACATATGTTGTGATACTAAACATGACGTCCTCCTCCTCTGAACGTTTCTGCCGTTCCGTTTTATGGATGTGACAGCATAGCCCTAAAATTAGGGTTTATAAACTATAAGCGTACGCTGGCGTCCTTCTTGTATGTTGGGCGTATGCCTCCAACACCCGTCTCCACTTTACACCCCTACGTTGGGCGTACCCCATCTTACGTTGGGCGTACTCACCTAGCTGCTTTCGTGCATGCATGGGCTGAAATGCAAACTTTTCCATTCAGGGACCAATTCTGCCACCAACTTCGAAGTACTTTAAATTCTTCGTTCTAAGTCTGTTTCCGACGAACTTGATAACCATGAAAAGGTGGCATGAAGCCCTACGCTCCTAGCTACACCCCAAGCCTTAAAACCTTTCGAATAAAACCCGAGACCCATGAAAGACTGAATCGCCAGATTACGATTATGCCCTTGTCCTCCACATACATAATCGAACACTTTCAAAACCGGATGTTACAACTCTCCACCACTAAAATTAGATTTCGTCCACGAAATCATGCATCACCATCCCCGACATACCATACAACCTGACCACATCTGCTCCATCTGAAATCTGAATTTCGAGATGGTCTGTCCCCCTGACAGACTACTTACATCATATCATCATCGAACTGTTTCCATAAGAAAACCAGACTAAATAGAATACTTTCCACCCATAATACCCTGAGGTTCCACAAGGACAGAATCAGTGGTCAACTGTGGTACCGAATAACAAGCAATTCCACACACGGACCACAAATCACGGAAGTCGCTCCAACTCCTCTTGTTGCCACTTAGTTGCTTTCCTGAAGAACAACGGGGGACCTCCGTGGTCCCAACCTATCTGCCAACTGTCCGGAACACTAGACACCTACCCGATTGCTGAGCCAAAATCACATGCGGCAGTTCCCTACGACCTACGAAAGACAACTCGTCTAACCACAACTGACCTATCTCCTTCAATCGTGATAGGCTTACAACCTGTCACCACCGAATCCGACACAAAAAGGTGAATACTACAAGAATAGTTGTAGTCTTACATCATACTTGGCTTAAACTACCATCAAACCAACATGGACATCACCCTAGAATTCTGCCATCGATACCCTTGGCATATAAACGCCTCACATCCCATCTCACTGAAACAAAATCCTACACAAATTCCGATTTAGGGTCGTATCCAAATCCGAATTGTTACCCCGATCCTATACAGAGTTCCTCGAATCGGCATCTGCATAACGCACGTAGACCTCCCATCATCCTTTACTCGACCGATTAATAAATACCTTTAGCCGATTCCCTGAGACTACTAGACTCTTACTCGGTCCAACTACTAGGTTCTTATAAGGTCCAACATCAGGGTTGCCCAGCCGTTGCCATACTGTAACATGCACTACTCATCCACATGATCATGTATCTCAAGATCCAACCCTTGTCTCAAAAGTCTCTACCCGTTCCAAACTGAATTCCTATAGTCGTCCGAGCTCGCCCCCGGATAACTAATCCTAACTAAGTTGTGGCACCCCCACAACCCTGCGAACTAGCACGCCCTAGTCCGAATCACCTAGAAGAATTTGTGAAAGCTACGGCACCCCCACAGTCTCCCAACACTCTCTACTACTAGTGAATGCTATGACACCCCTGCAGTCTTACAACACTCTCTACTGCTAGTGAAAGTTACGGTTCCCCCGCAGTCTTACAACACTATAGCCTAACTGGCCATTAGTAAGTGTTACGACTCCCCCATAGTCATATATCACTTTCACCCCAACTGAACATCAGTGAATGCTATGGATCGCCTATTATTTTACAACACTTTCACCCTTGCTTCATTCCTGTATACCTGGACGGTTCTCCCCTACTTAGATTCAACTAAGTCTGCTCGGTACACGAAAATTGATGGATGCCCAATCCTCATTACGTTCCAATGTTCACCTTGCTGACGGCCGATGCTTACCAATGCTATCACAGCAAAAATATCCATGTCCAAACAACACACTTCCTGAAGAACAGCTAACACTTCTTGCATCCCAACTACATCAAAGAGTTCAACGCTTAAAACCAATATCATGCTCAAATCTTGGAGTCCAACGAACAGATAGTCTTACCAAAACTCCAACGACGACTCTCTCTTCCCTCGGTAATCCTGATGGCTCTTCCAAACATAAACACTAAGGCTACTAAAAAGTAGCCATAACTCCCACGTTCAAGCCCTTGAACCATCCCCGAAAATGATTGGAGCAGGTCCACTCACTGCTCCACCATGTTCGTCAAACAGTCGACCTCCTTGTCGTCCATTTTAACACAATGAAAAGGTAATGGGCTTGCTCCCTATGGGAAATCCCTGAAGACGTGGTCAACCTGCTACACCTGTAGCAACCCAGATCACTAAACAAATTCTGACAACGACTCAGAGCAGTCACGGTACATGTGGAATCCGCTCCGCAAGATACATCCGTCTGAAGATCTCTCAAAGATTCCTTGACATGCTTAATGGCATCTGACAACCCTTGCTAACCCAGACAATATAATAAAACCGACCTGAGATCCAACTTATCACAATTCCCAAGCAATAAAAATTCCCGATATCCACCGGAAATGGCCAAAGATAGCATATCTGCAAAGATCTGAAGGAATCCTGACCACCTCCTCATTTGATACCTCGACCACACTTAGAACATGATGTAACACCTCATTCCAATCCCAATGACAATCTAAACCCTTGTAACGAAACTTCATCGCGCAGTTTCTGCAAGCGTTGCACTGGATCTGACCCTGCTGACCTCTCAAAAGCTGATCCAAACTCTTGGGTCTTCGCGTGAGACCCTCCAATGAATTCACCTGACCTGAATCTCTCTCATTGAGCTACTCCTAATCAATCTTCCATTCTCGGCTCCGAGATCCATATCATTCAGGGTCTCGCACCCTGACACATTCAACAGCTCAAACGCCAACGATTGAACTACAGTACCTAGAGAAACCTCTGCTTTAAACCGACTATAAATGATTCCCAGACATAGTTTCAAATCCCAATGCACAATAAATCTCACAATCAACCGTTGACGCTTGATACAAGAGATCCAAGGCGAACTCGAAATCTTGGCAGTCATTCTGCTAACTGGACCACCAATCGAGTCAGGACCAATCCCTAGTTGCACATATGAGCACTCATCCTCATTCTGCAAAGCAACAAGTCCTACGATCATGGATTAACCAAGAATTTTCCTTCCCATAAGCTTCTCAGATTCTCCAAGAATCTCACTGATTCGAGTATGGATCCTGTGCTTTCGGTAGTACAGGCGAAATACTACCTTCCACACCTTTCCATACTTTCCTCAGCAATCCTCCCGAATCCTCTAAGTCACTTACTCCACCGGTATACTAAATGTTTGATAAACAGCAAGACAATCACTACCGTAGAAACTCCTAGGCTCCCTAGGTTCCCAAATTCACCGAACCGCCCCACTAAGCTCACTGGAGCATATCCTATGCTTTCCTAGGTTCCCAACCTCGCCCTGCCATCAGCTACTGAAGAACTCCCCGTGATGCCAGCCATCCACCTCCTGGATATCGGCATATCCACTTACTGGATGACTCCCATCACTTAAGAGTTCCAGAAAGCACAAAGCAAGCAGCATCCGTGTAGTAGCACTTCGATTCAAAGAACTATCATTAAACATTTGGCCCATATACCACAACCCATGCCGTCCACATCCATCCATCCTTGTTGTCGGCTGTCTTATGCATTCAAATTATGCACAAAATAGGATTTGATAGACTGTCGAATAATAGACTCTACCCTAAGACAACAGGTAATAAGGTCAAATCAGATATTCTAAGGCTATAAGATCCTAACCGTATACAATTTTCAAAACATACACATTGCAGTTACAAATACCAATTATCATTCTCATTCCAGTATGACATCCAATATCCTCATAGCTACAAGCACCACATATCAGGCCAACTTGTTGCTGACTACTCTGCACTAGCATGCAAGTGTACTAGCTCATATAACATATACAGGCGTCTCCCCTAACTAGTGTGTGATTCACAGTTTCATAATCAAATCATAACAGATAACAAATGTAGGTATTCTGGGGAAAATTACTTGAGCTCGGTTGATTGCGTGCACCACACCATTTCTTGTCTTAGAAAACCTTTTCCTTGAAAACATTTTCTTTTGAAAATTTTACAGATCCTTAGTTTGAGTTCAGACACATCTGAAGGTATCCTTGGATCCCTCAAACCAAGGCTCAGATACCAACTTGTAACGACCTAAAAATCAAAGGTAAAAATTTCATTTTTAATATAGCTAACACGTAAATACAATTTATTTCAACATTTCAAGTCATCATTAAGTAAAACATTTATAAAAGTTCGTACCAAAATATTCATTGTGGAAATCATTGGTGTGTCTACTGCGATCAATCCAAGCTTTTCATTTCCAAATTGATGATACCTGACATCAAAACTGTAAAACGTAAGCACAAAGCTTAGTGAGTCCCCCAGAGCATACCCCACACACAATACACATAAAACATACCATATTAGTTATAAAAGCTACGTATATCACATAAGCCATGCATACAAACATATGGGTTACCATGGAAACCCTCCAAGGTCTTATACCATGTGTTGTAGGAACCCCCACATGGTCACAAACCACTTCCACTAGAACCCCCGGGGTCTCTACTACCAAATAAAAATCATGCAAAATAAGCGTACTGGGATGCCATGGAACCCTTCCAGAGACTTATTCAATGTGCCATAGGAACCCCCAAAAGGTCACAATCCACTGCCATGGGAACCTCCTGGGGTCTTCCATGCAAGCATCACAAAGACAACTAGCATATCAAATACCACAAAATCAACTAGCATACCATATATAACTAATTGCCATGGGAACCCTCATGTGGTCACATACATAATACATAATGTATCGATAGCATAATCACAATAATCATCAAAACTAAATAAATGGGTCAGCATTGGTACCTTAGACCCATTGGTATGGTTAGAAGACTCACCTCGCACTGCGGATGCTTCACACATGAATTCCTTAGTTGGTGCCCCACCAGCTTCCCCGTGCTGTCACTGCCAATCAATATAGCTAATTAGCAATTGGGTCCTAAACCATAATCCTTAATCCATGCATGGGGTAAAATGACCATTTTACCCCTGGCCCAGTATTATCCAGAACTAAGGCCCAAACCCAAAACAAAAGCCTAACATTATAATGTCCATAAAACCATCAATGGCCTACTTTTCCAAATTGGGCCCGGAACTTTCTAATAGACCTTATACTAAAGCCCAATATTCTACTTAGTCGATAATCCTGACCCCAATTAGCCCACGAAGGCCCACAACAATCTAATCCAAGAATTGGTGCAGACCGAAGCCAACAATGTGAAGTCCGTTTTTATATTGGGTCACAAGGCCCAATTGGCCCAACTATTCCATTATTCGCCCAAAGATACATTCAGGCCCAACAATCAGCAAACATAGGCCTACAACCGTTACGTCCAAAAGGTCCATATTCCACAAAGGCCCAAGTCTTCTTGAGAGCGTACACCCAACTTACCTCTTCTATACGCTTAGCGTACTGGGCAAAAGGGTTGTATGTGCAACGTACTACATTGTATGCCCAACTTACATACGACTGATGCACAAAATCCATTAAGTGCTTAATGCTTCAAATCAAGGGACCAAATTACAGATCTGAGCTCTACCTAACGTTTTAATCCATAAAGTCACTGACTTGGTGACTTTGCATGCCCCCAAACAAACCCATACTCCAAAATGGCATTCTTCTTTCATAAAATGGATCCTAACTCATGCATGAATCCAATAAGACCTTCAAGATGGCAGTTTTCTGCCTTAAGGACTCATTTAACACTTAGAGTTGCGACTCTATTCCTAGGAATCGGATTTGAGCGATAAATCTCAATTGTAGGGACTAAAAAGGTCCAAAAACCCATCAGAATAAATCTAAGCATTCAAGGGGAAAGTTAAAGAATTTATACATCAAGATGATCTTAAATGAAGCAACAATCTCTGATCTACAACTTCTCCTTTGAACCACCACCTTGCTTTGCTCTTCACTTGCTTGGAAAATGGATTCACAACACTATAATTCTCTTTAATGGCCTCCAAACCACCAAGAACACTCATGGGAGGATTAAGGTCTCATAGTGGTTGTCTAAAGATGAAATGGAGGCTAACCAATAAGGAATATTAATCATTTTATAGTGGCATAGCCCTAAAATTAGGGTTTAGAAAGTTTGGGCGTACGATGGGCGTACTTATCGTACGATGGGCGTATGCCTCCAACACCTGTGTCCACTTTAAGCACCAACGTTGGGCGTACTCACTTGGCTGCCACATTGCATGCATGGGCTGAAATGCAAACTTTTCCATTCAGGGACCAGTTCTGCCAACAACTTCGAAATACTATAACTTATTCGTTTCTAAGTATGTTTCCGACAAACTTTATTTCCACGAAAAGGTGGCATGATGTGACAAACCTATATTTTCCAAAAGCACTGTAACGCTCAAAAGTCAAATACAACGAAATTAACCTAAAAAATAAAGGCATTTATTTATCTAAGTTGTGTTGCATCAAATATTAGATATCATGCCAAGGTTTCCAAAAACATAGAGAACGCTCAAAACCGGGTTATATCGAAGAAATTATAACCATTCGTATATTTACGACACACCATTAAAACATTAATTGACGTAAAAAGTAAAATCTCAATAAAATGCATTTTAGCCTTAAGTATCTAAAAAAAAGTCGTAGATCTCATTGAAAGGTGAGCGTGCATAAAAAGATCGCCCAAATTGGACTTCGTATGAAGAAGTTATGGATTTCCTAAGTTTCGTAACAGTAGTAGAGGGCTAAAAACTCAAATTGAAGATTGAGTGTTATTTAGCTATCGCCACCTAAACGGAAGTTGAAGATCTCCACAGTAGTAATAAAACGATAAAAAGACAAACGAAAACCGACGTCGAATAAAGAACCTATGAATTTTTAACGGACTTTAGGAGGCCCGGCCTATTAAAATTATATGATTAAAAATAAATTCAAAACTAGCCGACGGAGTCTAAATGAAAGTTGTAGAGCATAATCTCACCTACGCGTGGATATAAAGAACACGAAAAACGGAGCTCGTACTCAAAAGTTATGGAATTTAGAAGACGGAAGCCAGAATTATGCCCCGCGTAATCTGGGAGTACGCCCCGCGTACTAGGCCCAGAGTCGAGTCCCATCGGCTGCCCCCTCTACACTTAGCTAGACCCGAGTCGTAAGCCATGACGCATTATTACGCCCCGCGTACTGCGTACGCCCAGCATACTTCGGAGGTACGCGCCGCGTACGGGAAATTTCCAGCCTATAAATAGAGAGGATAAGATTCGAGTTTTTGCACACCATTCTCATTTCCTCAGTCATTCTCCCATACTTCTAAGCTCCAGAGACCGTTCCATCACCTCGGTTTCCGCACTCGAGCCCCCGACAAAAGATTTACGCTGCAGAGATCCCCGAAGAGCCCGAAGACGCAACTTTCCGCGGTCGAAGTTCTGCTCAACCCTAGCCTCTCTCTTCAAACTTAACGAGTGATTTCATACCCCTACTTTTCAATTCTTTTCACGTTTTAGGGGGGGGGGGAATACAAGTACATTACAAGTCAAAGTATCATTTTATAAACATAATTATAATACCTATCTTATAGGGTATTGATACAAACATCTTTATGTTTAAAGGACTGTTATATCACCAAGTTGTTCTTACAAAATGGAAACATACTTTTTTGAGAAACTATAATGAGTATAGTTATCAAGTTATTCATACATTTTACTTATACATCTTGACAAATGAAATAGTCTCAAAGGAAGTAAAGACTTTATTGTCGTAAATCTGTTTATACCAAGTAATGTGAGACATTCAAACTTCAACGTACTCGTATGTATGCATTTCAAGTCCTGTATTATATACCATAATCTCTTGGAGGGAGAGCATGATACTTGTGTATAGATCTATACGGGATTGACAACCCCGCACCTAAACTATTAGCTATAGTTAGACCGGAAGGTTTGGGGTGACAAATGTGATAACACTACAACACCTGAAGAATGTTGTTACAGGCCGTCAGTGTCATTAGTATGGTTATAAAACTCACATAAAAGTATAAAAACAAGATTGATTTACGAGATTCATATATGCATTGCAGTTTTCTACTTTATTTTCATACAAAGTTGTCTTTGTCATTCAAGTACGAAAGATACCAATACATTCCAACTCTGGAACTTTTCGAATCATTTATAGAAAATATCGGATTTTCTGAAAACCTCGTTTTACCGATTTGCTACCAAAAAGGATATACTTTTCAACTCGAAACACTCATGAACTCACCAACTTAATTGTTGACAGTTTTTCAAAACCACTTGTATTTCTCAGGGAATCAGTAATACAGGTAACTACCAGCTTTTGGAAGAGGAACACTAAGGATGTTTTATTATTGAACATTTATCATCATATTGTAATATTCTTTTGATAATATGTATAACGCAACAATATACGTTTTCATTATATATATGATGGTTGTGTTACTTTCTTTACAATATTCAATTGTTGTGATACTACGTGAAGTCATCCACCCTCAAATGTTTCCGCCATTCTGGTTTGGGGGTGTGACAAATTGGTATCAGAGCATTGTTTATAGTGAACTAAGTATATTGAACCACATAAGATATACAAACTGTAAATACAAAGGGGACCAAAAACCCTCCGACAAAGTATTTTCATAAACAATATACATACATTTTACACGCATGCATCAGTCTCGTATTATGACAAGTTTTCTAATAAAGTCTTAAGGCAAGTTGCGACACTATGATTGGGCCTCGAGGTATGTAATCAAATCGAGAATAAATATAGCATGATCAACTATATTTATCCTGGATTTGACCAACGTACGTCGAGGAATGGTCATATTGGACAACAAGTCAAAAACTTACCAAATACAAATTATTTTAGATTCGCTAAATTGAAAATATTATAGGAATATTGTTAAAAATAAGTGTACAATAAAATATTTGTGCTCCATAAAAGTATAGTTAGACATAGGAAGTCATTAAAAATAGAAATTTCTTTTCTTATTAAAATTCTCATACCTCTATCCTAGTACAGACAAATGGCCGGATTCCATTTACCAGGAGATCCCTACTACCCAAACCAAGGCAACGGTGGTTGGATAGAAGAGGACCCGAAGGAAGACCCAGAAGAAATCGAGGAGGAGGACGAGGAAGAACCTGAAGGGGTTATCGAAGAAGAATTTGAAGTCGAAGTCGGAGAGGAATTCGAAGTCGACGAAGAGATCGAGGAAATTTCTAGCGGAACAGACTCCGAGCCGGAAGTAATCAACCCTCCCATCCCTCATCCTCCCGTAATCAGACCATATCAACCGGGACCCATCCCCATCTAGGGAAGCCACCTCTATTTCTGGAGCCGCCAGCAAGGTGTACGCCCTCCATTCGGCATGTGTCGGGATTTTTACAACGTCAATGGGGGAGGCTCAGCTGATCGAGCACTTCCTGTCGTCGTGAACGCTATAGCTAACCAGAACCACCAGGCAGACCAGCAAGCAGCCAGAGTTCGCGAAATCAATGCTGCTATCCAAGGTAACGCCGATGACATCCGCCATTTGGAAGGACTACATGAGAATACCCAAATCTACACGGGAACACTTCAGAACCAAATGATAACGGCTCTGGCAGAAATAAGAGAAATGAAGGAACAACAAGCAGATCTCGAGAGGCGACTGATGGGAGTCAAACGGTCGGATGCCGATTCTAGCTCCAAACGCCGCAAGTAGAGCTTGTTCGAGCCCCAACAATTTTGTTATAAAATAAGATTTTGGATAAAAGTTTTTCTTTTCGCTTATTTCCTCTTGTAACTATAGTCGGAGACCTCTAGGTAGGTCAAATTTTCCAAGCAAGACATGTAACACACCACGGGTGTGACCAATATATATATTAATATGAAGTACTTCTTTATAATACCTCTCGGAAACTTATGGGTTAACTAAATTTTTTTTCTATGCCAGCCTTGAAAACCATAAACTAAGGTCAAAACAAATTACAAATTACAACTAACACACTATTGTCCAAACATTAGAAACTTATAGTATTCATTCTTATTTTCTCTACCAGAACATGCCTCCTCGTAGAGCAACACGCAGAAACTCAATTTTAACACCACCTCCACCACCCACTCCAATTATGGATGCCGTTATGTTCCAGACTGCTGTAACCGCTGCTGTAACCGCAGCGATGGCTCAAATGAGCAACAACGGATCGGGGGGAGAAACAAACAGCTTTACAAATGGCCAAGGTCAAGGTCGTTCAGGGGTATGCACTTACAAAGACTTCACCAATGGAAAACCTATTCCCTTTTATGGGACTGGGGGAGTATTGGATCTATCTCAATGGATAGAGAAAACGGAAGCTGTATTCGAAATCTGCGCATGCCCTGAAGAAAGCAAAGTAAAGTTTGCTGCTTTTACTTTCGCTGAACGCGCCCTGACGTGGTGGAACGGCCACGTCCAGACACTAACCCTGGTGGTGGCAAACTCCATGGGTTGGGAAAACCTGAAACAAATGCTCCTTCGAGAATACTGCCCAAGAGCCGAGATTCAGAAGCTTGAACAGGAACTGTGGAACCTTTCGATGGTAGGTTCGGACATAGCCGGTTACACCAACAGGTTCAGTGACTTAATAACACTTTGCCCTGGAATGTTAACCATGGAAAGCCAAAAGGTCGAGAGATACATCTGGGGACTATCACCCCAACTTCGAGGAAGTGTGTTAGCTTCCAAACCCATGACCTTCGCCAGCGCCAAGGAACTAGCGCAATCTCTCGTTGATCATGGTGTCTATCAAGGAGTCACGGCTATCATGGCTGAACCAACCAAAGGGAACAGCAACAATGAGATCAATGCCAACAACAACAAAAAGAAGACATTCTGGAACAAGAGGAGAGGGAAAACTTCGCAAGAACCTTCAAAGAAGCAAATGGTTGCGGTTCATGCTGCTACTACCCCCACTACAACTCCTGCTACCCCTACACCAACGAAACAATATGCTGGGAATCTGCCCAAATGCAGCAAGTGCAACTACCATCACCACGGTATTTGTCGCGAGATGCACTGCAAGAACTGTGACAGGAAAGGGCACACAACCCGTATCTGTAGAGCACCGGCACGACCAATCACTCAAGTCTCTGGTACTGGAGTAAGCCAGGCGTGTTATGGGTGCGGAGAGACTGGACACTTCAGGAGGAATTGTCCCAAGGAAAGGAATGCTGGCGGTGTGGGGAGAGTGCTGGCAGTAGGACATAATGAAGCAATAGCAGACCCCACGGTGGTTACGGGTACGTTTCTACTCGACAACATTTATGCATGCATACTCTTTGACTGCGGAGCGGAGAGAAGTTTTGTGAGTCATAAATTCAAACACCTACTTAGTCAAAAATCCCAACCACTCAATAAAATATTCACTATAGAAATGGCAAACGGTAAAACAGAAAACGCAAACGATTTGTACGTAGGGTGCACACTAAATTTAAACGAGCACTTGTTTTGAGTCGATCTTATGCCCATTTCCATAAGAAGTTTCGATGTCATCATCGGTATGGACTGGTTGAAACTTCACCATGCCGATATCCTTTGCCACGAAAGGGCCGTTCGCCTAAATCTGCCAAACGGCGAAACCCTTGTCATTTATGGTGACAAACCTAGTTCAAATTTACAAATCATTTCCTGTATTAAAGCACAAAAATATCTTCGTAAGGAATACCATGCCTTTCTAGCCCACGTAGTTGACCAGAAACAAGAACCAAAGGACATAAAAGACATTCCAGAAGTCTGCAACTTCCCAAATATTTTCCCAGAAGATCTTCTAGGAGTCCCACCGGAACGTCAAGTCGAATTCAGAATCGAATTAATCCCCGGAGCTACCCCAGTAGCAAAGTCACCTTACCGTTTAGCCCCAGCCGAGATGCAAGAACTGTCCAGTCAATTAAACGAACTGCTGAGCCAAGGATTCACCAGACCGAGCTTCTCACCATGGGGAGCACCAGTCCTATTCGTGAAAAAGAAGGACGGATCCTTTCGCATGTGCATTGATTATCGGGAGCTGAACAAACTGACGATCAAGAACCGATATCCCTTACCGTGCATAGATGATCTATTCGACCAACTACAGGGAGCAAGCTACTTCTCAAAGATCGATCTAAGATCTGGTTATCACCAACTGCGAGTACTGGAAGGAGACATCCCCAAAACGGCTTTCCGAACACGTTATGGTCACTACGAATTTGTGGTAATGCCCTTCGGATTGACGAATGCTCCAGCAGTGTTCATGGACTTGATGAACCGAGTATGTCGTCCCTTCCTGGATAAATTCGTGATCGTGTTCATAGATGATATACTCATCTATTCAAGAAACCAGGAAGAACACAACCAACATCACCGCCAAGTACTGGAAACATTAAGGGCAGAGAAACTTTACGCAAAATTTTCCAAGTGCGAATTTTGGATTCGGGAAGTGGATTTCCTAGGACATGTTGTAAGCAAAGAAGGAATACACGTGGACCCTTCCAAGATAAAGGCAATAGATAGTTGGACTACTCCAAGGACCCCTACAGAAATCCGACAATTTTTGGGACTCGCCGGGTATTACCGAAGATTCATACCGAACTTTTCAAAGATTGCCAAGCCACTTACCACCCTAACCCAGAAAAATGTGACCTTCGACTGGGGAGAAAAACAAGACAGCGCTTTTCAGACACTAAAGCGAGCCTTATGTAGTGCGCCCATCCTAACCCTGCCAGAGGGAACGGAGGACTTCGTGGTCTATTGTGATGCATCAAACCAAGGACTTGGGTGTGTCTTAATGCAAAGAGGGAAGGTCATCACCTACGCTTCAAGACAACTAAAGACGCACGAAGTAAACTACACAACGCACGATCTTGAACTAGGAGCAGTCGTCTTCGCTCTGAAGATATGGAGGCACTACCTCTACGGCACAAAATGTACAATCTTCACCGATCATAAAAGCCTCCAACATATCCTCAACCAGAAGGAACTCAACATGAGACAGAGACGATGGGTAGAACTACTAAGTGATTACGAATGCGAAATTCGATATCACACCGGAAAGGCTAATGTAGTGGCTGATGCACTCAGTCGAAAGGAGTACTCAGGTCCCCGAGTGAAGTCCCTAACCATGATGATCCATTTACACCTGTCCGCGCAAATCAAGGAAGCCCAAATAGAAGCCTTGAAATCCGAAAATGTGACAAGAGAAGCCCTAAGGGGAATGGATAAGAACCTGGAGACCAAGAGCGACGGAGTTCGTTATTTCATGGATCGAATTTGGATACCGAAGTTTGGTGGATTTAGAGAAATCGTTATGGACGAAGCCCATAAAACACGATACTCCATACATCCCGGCTCCGATAAGATGTATCTCGACCTCAAGAAGTTGTACTGGTGGCAAAACATGAAAGCCGAAATTGCTACCTACGTGAGCAAATGCTTGACATGTGCCAAAGTCAAGGTGGAATACCAGAAGCCTTCGGGTTTATTACAACAACCAGAAATACCCGAATGGAAGTGGGAGCGGATAACCATGGATTTCATAACCAAATTACCCAAAACGACAAGCAGACTCGACACCATTTGGGTAATTGTCGACATGTTAACTAAATCAGCGCATTTCCTACCGATCAAAGAGATGGATAAATTAGAGAAGTTAACAAGGACGTACCTCAGAGAAATTGTACGACTGCATGGTGTGCCCGTATCCATTATCTCGGACGGAGATAGTAGATTCACCTCAAGGTTTTGGCAGTCGCTACAAAAAGCTTTGGGGACAAGACTAGACATGAGTACCGCTTATCACCCACAAACCGACGGCCAGAGCGAGAGAACTATACAAACCCTAGAAGACATGCTGAGAGCTTGCGTAATCGATTTTGGCAAAGCATGGGACACACATCTACCCTTGGTTGAGTTCTCGTACAACAACAACTACCACACCAGTATCAAAGCTGCCCTGTTCGAAGCCCTCTATGGCCGCAAATGCAGGTCACCTTTGTGCTGGGCCGAAGTGGGGGACACACAACTAGCAAAAGGACAAGCAACTGACAACATGCTCACTGGACCAGAAATCATAAGGGAAACTACAGAGAAGATTGTTCAAATCCGAGAACGCTTAAAAGCATCAAGGGATAGACAAAAGAGTTACGCAGATAAGAGACGAAAACCCTTGGAATTTCAGGTTGGAGACCATCTCCTACTCAAAGTCTCGCCTAGGAAAGGTTTAATACGCATCGGAAAACGTGGGAAACTAAACCCAAGATACATCGGACCATTCGAGATCCTTTCCAGGATCTGTCCAGTGGCTTACAAAATTAGACTACCTCAGGAGCTCCACAACGTACACCCTACCTTTCACGTATCAAACCTAAAGAAGTGCTTATCCGACGAAACCCTGGTCGTCCCTCTAGACGAAATTGCAATAAATGAAAACCTCCAATTTGTAGAGGAACCAGTAGAGATAATGGATCGGGAAATCAAAAGGACTAAACAAAGCCGCATACCTATTGTAAAGGTCCGCTGGAACGCCAAGCGAGGACCTGAATACACCTGGGAACGCGAGGATCAGATGAAACAAAAGTACCCGCATCTTTTTCCTAAAACTGTAACGCTCAAATTCCCTTAACAGGGATATGATGTGACAACCCTATATTTTCCGAAAGCACTGTAACGCTCAAAAGTCAAATACAACGAAATTAACCTAAAAAATAAAGGCGTTTATTTATCTAAGTTGTGTTGCATCAAATATTAGATATCATGCCAAGGTTTCCAAAAACATAGAGAACGCTCAAAACCGGGTTATATTGAAGAAACTATAACCACTCGTATATTTACGACACGCCGTTAAAACATTAATTGACGTAAAAAGTAAAATCTCAATAAAATGAATTTTAGCCTTAAGTATCTAAACAAAAGTCGTAGATCTCGTTGAAAGGTGAGCGTGCATAAAAAGATCGCCCAAATTGGACTTCGTATGAAGAAGTTACGAATTTCCTAAGTTTCGTAACAGTAGTAGAGGGCTAAAAACTCAAATTGAAGATTGAGTGTTATTTAGCTATCGCCACCTAAACGGAAGTTGAAGATCTCCACAGTAGTAATAAAACGATAAAAAGACAAACGAAAACCGACGTCGAATAAAGAACCTATGAATTTTTAACGGACTTTAGGAGGCCCGGCCTATTAAAATTATATTATTAAAAATAAATTCAAAACTAGCCGACGGAGTCTAAATGAAAGTTGTAGAGCATAATCTCACCTACGCGTGGATATAAAGAACACGAAAAACGGAGCTCGTATGCAAAAGTTATGGAATTTAGAAGACGGAAGCCAGAATTATGCCCCGCGTAATCTGGGAGTACGCCCCGCGTACTAGGCCCAGAGTCGAGTCCCATCGGCTGCCCCCTCTACGCTTAGCTAGACCCGATTCGTAAGCCATGACACATTATTACGCCCCGCGTAACCGAGGTACTCCCCGCATACTGCGTACGCCCAGCATACTTCGGAGGTACGCGCCGCGTACGGGAAATTTCCAGCCTATAAATAGAGAGGTTAAGCTTCGAGTTTTTGCACACCATTATCATTTCCTCAGTCATTCTCCCATACTTCTAAGCTCCAGAGACCATTCCATCACCTCGATTTCCGCACTTGAGCCCCCGTCGAAAGATTTACGCTGCAGAGATCCCCGAAGAGCCCGAAGACGCAACTTTCCGCGGTCGAAGTTTTGCTCAACCCTAGCCCCTCTCTTCAAACTTAACGAGTGAGTTCATACCCCTAATTTTCAATTCTTTTCATGTTTTAGGGGGGAATACAAGTACATTACAAGTCAAAGTATCGTTTTATAAACATAATTATAATACCTATCTTATAGGGTATTGATACAAACATCTTAATGTTTAAAGGACTATTATATCACCAAGTTGTTCTTACAAAATGGAAACATACTTTTTTGAGAAACTATAATGAGTATAGTTATCAAGTTATTCATACATTTTACATATACATCTTGACAAATGAAATACTTTCAAAGGAACTAAAGTCTTTATTTTCGTAAATTTGTTTATACCAAGTAATGTGAGACATTCAAACTTCAACGTACTCGTATGTATGCATTTAAAGTCCTGTATTATATACCATAATCTCTTGGAGGGAGAGAGTGATACTTGTGTATAGATCTATACGGGATTGACAACCCCGCACCTAAATTATTAGCTACAGTTAGACGGACAGGTCTGGGGTGACAAATGTCATAACACTACAACACCTGAAGAATGTTGTTACAGGCCGTCAGTGTCATTAGTATGGTTATAAAACTCACATAAAATTATAAAAACAAGATTGATTTACGAGATTCATATATGCATTGCTGTTTTCTTCTTTATTTTCATACAAAGTTGTCTTTGTCATTCAAGTACGAAAGATACCAATACATTCTAACTCTGGAACTTTTCGAATCATTTATAGAAAATATAGGATTTTCTGAAAACCTCGTTTTACCGATTTGCTACCAAAAAGGATATACTTTTCAACTCGAAACACTCATGAACTCACCAACTTAATTGTTGACAGTTTTTCAAAACCACTTGTATTTCTCAGGGAATCAGTAATACAGGTAACTACCAGCTTTTGGAGGAGGAACACTAAGGATGTTTTATTATTGAACATTTATCATCATATTGTAATATTCTTTTGATAATATGTATAACGCAACAATATACGTTTTCATTATATATATGATGGTTGTGTTACTTTCTTTACAATATTCAATTGTTGTGATACTACGTGAAGTCATCCACCCTCGAATGTTTCCGCCATTCTCGTTTGGGGGTGTGACACATGAAGCCCTACGCTCCTATCCACACCCCAAGCATTATAACCTTTTGAATAAAACCTGAGACCCATAAAAGACCGAATCGCAAGATTACGCTTATGCCCTTGTCCTCCTAAGACACAATCGAACACTTTCTAAACTGGGTGTTACAGACATTCACTGGTTCTTCAATTACGAGATGAGTTTAAGTTAACGAGGGGTCTACGTTCTGTTCATGGTGTGTAGTATGAGTTTTATGTCTAGTGGATCTGGGCTCTTTAGTATGTATAGGCTCTATGGTCCCTACTTTGGATTTCTTTGAGTCTCCGACACTTTTTGAGACAATAGTGACTGGAGTCTTTCTCTAAAACTTGATCTTTCCTCTAGACGTTTGTAGTTTAGGAGTAGGAACAATGTTTTGTGGTGTGAGGCTAGGCGGGTTTGAATGATCAATAAGTCCAAGTTCAATAAATATGTACAATGGGACTTATATGATGGGACCAAATATAGATTGATCTTTGGGAAGAGTGTAGCTTTTGTGTTCTCTGCAGACAATCTAGTTGATCTTTTAGCCCATTCTAGCTTTGACTTCAGTGTGCAAATCCTTAAGGCAGACATACAAAAATATTATAGATGTAATTTCATTGTTACCTTGCCTTGGTGAGTCTCTCCCAGCGTCAGTGATGAAGTCATACTAGAGAGTAGTGCCATAATCGACTAGTTTGCCGGTCAAAATGCTCCATAAGATACCCAAAAGTTGCTTTCCCATCGCGTCTGTACCACCGATTCGACCTCAAAGGAATTGAATAAGGTAATGTAAAAAGGACTACCAAACATCCGACGATTTTCTTTTCTTGAAATCAGCCACTCCTTTAAGTTTCCTTGGTACCCTATCTTGTAAACAACCTTGAGCACATCTTGATTGGAAGGGCTCTTGAACACCATTTTTTTCATGATGTTTGAGATTTATTGCATTGACAAATTGTTCATGGTGAGAACTGAAGTTGAATCATCAATGAGCTTTAGATGAATCTACTTTGGACCTTCAGTTGGCCTGTATGTAGCATATACACATTTGTAGAGCACTAAGAGTCGAAAAATGTCTGCAATGCAGTCGAAAGCATTGAACAGTGGATGATTTGGCATGAATTTGATAATTAGCTTGATAGTTGGGTCATAATGGTCATGATCTTGAAATATGGCTCGATAGTTGCTTCTAAGAATTGACAGTTTAGAGTTTTTCATAGAACATAAGTTTTCATTTATTAATAACATCAATTATATCAACTAAACTAAAAACCCATCTATCTTCTTGCAACTTTCCCTTCCTTGCATTGAGCTTCTCTTCATCCCCACATGCGGTTACTAGCTACAACCTCAACCGATCAATCAAAGTGGGTGAGGAGTGTCTACTGTCAGTACTATGGCATATAATGAAGCAACTTAGTGGGATACATAAAGTTACATAGCTCGGTTATAGGACCCACTATAAACATTAGCTACAATTTCACTTTTACTAATAACCATGGACTATGTTATCCAAAGACACATTTTGTTATTCAAAGCTTATTTAAAAACATTGTTTTAAGTATGGTCATGCTTACAAAGAAAATACTTTTTTGAATTTTTAATATTGTCATGTAGCAGATAACAGAAAACATGTAACTCAACAACCTTATGTTGACCCTCTACACTACATGTATTCTAATGGAATCTATGATTCAAGCATCTAGACAATGAATAATCATGGATTTCGGGTAATCTAGTTTACTAGTTTTTGTTATGCAGGCCTACCTGTAAAGGCAATTCATGTATTACGATTATCAGTAAGAACCCTATATTTTAACTTAAAGATTGAATACAAATGTTCATTTGTTTATTATTATACTTGAGCTATATATTTAGTTAACCTATGATCCATGAACTTAGTCTCATAGTTCGGCATGTTCCGCCGCCTCAGTCAGGGGTGTGACAGATTAAAAGGAAATAAAACTATAGCAACAAGCTCCTAATAAAATTATTACTATTAATTACACTACCTCTTCTCTACTTACTATACAAGGAATTTAGTTTGAAGGGTTGTATAGGGTTGTTGGATTCAGAACATCTTAACTGCTAAAATGATCCTGCCCTCTAGTGTTTCCTGTTTGGCTCTCGTCTTTACATATTAATAGTACTAAGAACCTCACCAACACTAAAATGTTGAGTTATATATATATACTCTGACCCATTATGAAAACACATAATAAAATTTTGAACATACCTTCAACTAAAACTCCTAACTGACCCCTTTAGGTCAGACGCCTCAACTAAGGTTAGTACCATACATAATCCATCCACAAATAAACTTGGAACGCGCGCCTATGTTATTCATCGTTGGGCCAGTGCACAACCAACCTTGAGCAAGGAGTTTGACAGACTACAACGGTTGAGAGTTTAAAAAGCTGAAGAATGTTCTCAAGATTCGTTGTAGGTACCTAGTGCCTTAGAAAATTTATGCCAACCGTAAAATATTTATACAATATTTAAACACTTATACATTTAAAAACTTACTAACACACTTAAAACCACACTTCTATGTAAATGTCGAATTTACCCGATAACCATCCACCTTGGATGGAGATTGTAGACCCCGATGAGCTACATGAGGACCCAATACATCTAGTCGGGGAACCACAATTCCCCCAAGACACTCCATCATACCTCCCAGATGAGGAGGATCCATCTGAGGATAAGGAGGAGCATGTACCCAAAGAGGACTAGTGAGACAACTAGAAAATTTTGGGTCAAACCAGTATAAGGGGTCTTGTGCATAGGTGTACCCTCAAAGTATATCTATGTAACTTTGGTGCAATTATAATACAAATTATGTCTATCTAGACTCTCTTAGTTTTAAATCTCTCTATCTCAAGTCCCTCCCAATTCTCTTTAAAAAAAAAAAGAGAAGAGAAATCATACTTCTTACCTCAGAATTTTCCTCCACTCCGGAACCTTGGATTGAGTCCGAAAGTTCTGATTTCAAAGCCTCTAGCTTGCTTGAGAACTATCACTCCAAAAGGTGGACTCCGGAACATGTCGCACCGGACAGTCTCGCTCAAGAAGATCTCACAGGCATCGGACTAGCTCGCAGCCTCGGAAAGTTTCGCATCGTAGAAGGCAAATCCACTCCGGACCCGCTGATCCCTCACCCTAACTCCGGAATTGAATAATTGACTTTGGAACATGCCCTTTTGACTCCAGAACTTGCTAAACAACTTCGGAACCCCTCGCAATTCTGAAGCTCCACTCCGGATTATGGCCATTTAAGACCTTTTCTTCATTCTAAGGAATTTTGACGTTGGGAATTCCATCAAACTCACATTTTTCATAACTTAAACCCTCTAAAATCCTATCTTATACCAATTTGGAGGTTTAAAACACATTCTCATAATAAAATATATTTAAATCTGAAAGTGACTTTGGTGATAATAAAGACAAAAAAGGGTGTTGACTTAGTGACTTGTTGGCTATCCTCTTTTCCCATGAAAAAATAACAACCAACAGTAATCCATGCAAACTCCAACAAGTAACTAGGCAACCATCAAATCCAACCATTCCTCTCTCAAGAAAACACACCCAAGATCTTCCAAGTTCAAAATCCTTCAAGTAGGTTCTTAAATTTGGTATGTAGTTTTGAGATTCCTAATGTTTTAATACATTCCCATGTCCATTTCATCCTATTTACACACATTAAAAATGTGTTGAACCTTTAGGATAATATCAACCTCAAGGAAGTTCATCAACTCCATTCGAGTACCTAGGCTTGAAAACTTATCAATACCTCTTCAAACTCAACCAACAAACCACTCATGGTGAGCTTCATACCCCCATTTTTCGAGTTTTTCATGCTTTTAGGGGTGGGGGATACAAGTTGAAACATGTTTATCTTATAGTTATTTGCTAGTCTCATATTTATTATCTTTATGTGAAATAATATTTGCATCAGATAGGTTAACACTATTTTATCTACACAAAAATCGTGTTATATAAGTTGATGTACAAAAGGAAAACTCACTATGTGATACAAGTATCAACATGAAGATATGAGTTGTAAAAACTACAATCTGGTAATTCTTTTTGCTAAAAATAGTTTTTCTAGTAAAAAGGAGTCGTATTTTTTAGTCATCATTGTTTTGGTGGGACAAAACCTAAGAATATTATGTGTTAACAGCATATATTACTACCAGACAAGATTTCAACTTGTTATTTACATAAAGTTTATATAAATAGTTTTACACAAAAACATACAAGACAAATTATTGATACTATAATTTGAGTGTCATAAGTTTTTCAAATAAAGTACGTTATCATACAAGAAAAAGGGAGTCGTAGTTCGCGTAAATTTGTTAATGCTCTAGTGAGACGTACTTTTCACCGTACCTACCTAGTATACACATTAATTCCTGCTTTATAACCAGAGTCTCCTGGAGGGAGAGCGAGACCGTTGTGTATGGATCTATACGGGATTGACAATCCCACACCTCAGTTGTTCACTAGAGTTAGACCGGAAAGTCTAGGGTGAAAAAAGTTTACCAATTCCGACGCCTGAAGAAAGTCATTCATGCATAAAAGTCATATCCAACATGGTTATAAGAGCTCACATCAGGATTAACAAAACAATCTTGGTTTACGAGAAGCTTAGACTTCATCGGTTTTATTGAAATATAAAACTACATGTCATTTTTCAGTACACAATCACCTACACTTCTGGTCTTAGGATTTAAGAATTCAACTTTTCACAGATTAGAAAATATTGGATTTTTCTGGGAACTTACATTTACATGATACAAAGTGTATGCATTAATTCATTCTAGTCTTTAGTAAAAGGCACACAAACATTTTTATAGAAAATATCGGATTTTTTTCCTGGAACATATATGCAAAACCTTTCAAACAAAGTAGTTAAAAATCGTTTTCATATGAAAATGCTTATGAACTCACAAACTTTATAGTTGATGCTTTTCAAAATGACTTGTATTCTCAAGGAACCAGTAAGCAGGTACTTAAGTCATTGGGAACTGGATTATGCTGCATTATGCAACTTTTACTTTTCCGTCTTTGTTATGTACTTTTGAAAAAATACACTATGTAAACTATGTAAGTTCGTATTCATAATGTATGTTGCGTGGATTGCTATGTTTCATTTATATTCAATTGTTATGATACCATACAATGACGTCATCCGCCACCGGACGTTTCCGTCGTCTTGGTTCGGGGTTTGACATATTGGTATCAAAGCATCGTTTATAGTGAACTAGTATATCTAACCATACAAGATATACAAATATAAATACAATAGGACTAAAACATTCAGTTAAAACAAAATGTAAGTATTTTACGAAAGTATACATACATGTGAGCACATTAACAGTAGAGTCCTAATAAGAAACAAATAAACAGCCTTTATATGTAACACCCTATTCTGAAAGTATTCATTTATGGACTTTAGAGGCCAAGGCTACGGGCGTTTTGGTCTTTTATGGATTCTGAGTTTTTATTTGATAGTTTTTGGGCCAGGGTGTGTCGCTAGAAGCGTAGGGCTTCTCGCCACCTTTTTGTGGATATAAAGATCGTCGGAAACAAAGTTAGAATGAAAGACTTATAGCACTTTGAAGTTATTGACATTAATGGTCCCTTAATAGAAAAGTTGGTGAGGAGGACCATGCATGTAAAGTGGAAGGCTCATGGTTATGCCCAACGTAAGCTGGGTTACGCCCCACGTATTAAGAGAAATGGTCGTTGGTGCCTTAGGTGTACGCCCAGCGTATGTCCAAAGTATAGAAACCCTAAATCTAGGGTGTGCCACTATATAAGAAACATTATACCCTCAAGGTTCAACCTCCATTTCACCCAAAAGAGCTGCTAGAAAACCCTAAACCATCTTGAGTGTTCTTGGAGCTTGTAAGACCATTTTGTAGTGAATTTTAGTGTTCATAGAGAAGAATGATCATCTTGGAGTCTCATTGATCAATTAAGAGCTTTTGGATCCAAGTTGTCCAGCTCATTTACAAACCCCAGAAGGAATAAAGCTTCCAACTTTCCTCATAGAAGTTTAGATTTAGGTTTAGCAGCTTTGGACCTTTTTAACTCCACAGAATAGACCTTTATGATGAAATCTAGTGTTTGAGCTTAGGGTTGCGATCCTCAGAGCTAAAAGGGTCCCATAAGCATTAAAGTCTCCATCTTGAATGACTTAATGAGTTCATACATGAGATCTAGCCCTCTTTCTGGAAGAAGAATGTCATTTTGGGAGTTTAGGCTTGTTTGGGCCAAGTGAAGTCACCAAGTCAGTGACTTTATGGTTTAAGATGTGGAAAAAGACCAGGATCTGTAATTGTAGCTTCTGAAGTGGAGTATTAAGCACTTAATGAGAAATGGGCTTAGCAAGGGGGTTACGTGGTGCCTACATGCAATTACGCCCAACGTACTCACCACTTACCTAGTACGCTTAGCGTATGTGGTTGTACGCCCCGCGTACTCTGTCAGTTTGGGCTTCGAGTTATTGGACCTTAGATTGGGCAATGCTTTGGATTTTGAGCCTTAGTGGGCCACCAGAAGTATTATAATATGGGTCAGGGAATATATTTTGGGCCTAGGGTAAGGCCCGTTAAGGGATTGGGCCCAAATGTGGCAAATTAGGCCATTAGTAGGCTACTAGCACGCTTGGGAAGCTCACCTAGTGTTGAACCTTTTAAGCTATGGTTTGGGCCTTGGATATGGACCGGTATGGACTCAGGGGTAAAATGGTCATTTTACCCTAAGGAGAATTATTAGTTTTTGTCTAAATGTTATCTCGGTATTAGTAGCTTAGGGCGCCGAAGGATTAGCATTTCGGGGATTTGTCAGATAGCAGCCAGAGGGGTATCAACAGAACTTCAGTAGTGCAAGGTGAGTCTCCACACTGTGTGAATGGGTCTAAGGCCACAATGCCGGCCCATGTAGTTTATCAGTATGAAGACCTAGGGGTTATCTCTAGGTACTGTATGCTAGTATGTGATTTCGGACCAAGGTCCGATGTCGGGCGGGTGCCCGAGGAATGTTTGTTTGATAGTTTATACTTGTTGCCTGTGTGATACTCGTATGTTCCTGGTAGGGACGTGAGTGTGGGCGAGGTCCTGTATCTCAACACTTGCAGAGTATGGACGGGGTTCCGTATCTCATTAGTATCAGAGTAGCGGCGAGGCACGAGATAGAAGAGAGGTGAGTGTGGGCGGGGGCCCGTATCTCACTATCATCAGGAGCGTGGACGGGGTTCCATGACTCGTGAGTAGCAGGACACGAGTGAGGCCCTAGTTAGGCGAGGCCTTAGATCAAGAGTAGAAGTAGAGTATGTTAGCTACGTGTTATGTGTTATGTTATATGTTTGTATGTGTTTAGCGGGCGAGGACCAGAGTCAGGCGAGGCCTAAGAGAAAAAAATATGTATACCGAGCAGGGCTCGATGCCAGGCGGGGCTTGATGCCGAGCGGGGCCCGATGCCGGAGCTACTCCGATGTTGGGCAACTCCCGAAGAAGCGGGCGGGGGCCCAGTATGTGGTTATATATGTGGTATGTGGTAATTTGGGGAACTCACTAAGCTTCATGCTTATGGTTTTCAGTTTTCGTTTCAAGTACTTCTGGTAACGGAGGGAAGAGCTCGGGATGATCGCATGGCACACTCCAAGAAGTTTTAACCCGGGATGTTTACTCTGATATAAAAATAATATGTTTAAGATTATACTCTAATTTGATATAACAGTTCTATTTATGAATGAAATGGTTGATAACTATGGCTTTTACTAATGTTTTAAAATGAAATTTTTGGTCATGACTTTTGGGTCATTACAAGTTGGTATCACAACCTTGGTTTGAGGGATTCAGATACACTCTCGGGTGTGTCTGAACTCAAACTGAGGACTTCGTATGAAAATTTTCAAAGAAAATCATTTTTATAAAAAGGTACTTTGAGAAAAAGATAAGAATTTTGGGAAAAAGAGAAAAGGGTGTGGTGCATGCAATAAGCCGAGCTCAACTAAGTTCTCCCAAATTACCCATACATGTTTGTTTAGATATGATATTATCACAACTAGGAATTCCAATGCTTTTGTAAACATTAACAATGATAACATTTGTGACAAAGTATGCATGATGTCTATTTAATGACAACAAAATTCCGTCAAACACTCTATACAAACACTTCAAATGGTCAACAAGATTGTAAACCCTAAAAATCCCGGTTTAAGTCCATTATGGACTAGGATTTCCTTATTGGGCTTAATGGACCAATAATTTTCCAATTTGACTATTATGGGCTTAGGACCTTTAAATGGGCCCAAATTGGATCCACTCTCATGAGACTTAACCTTTTGGGCCTTATGGGTCTAAAATAGATCATTATACCTCTATTAGGTCATATTGAGCCGAAATTTATTTCCATTTACACTTATGGACCTTTATTGGGCCGTAAATCACTTTAAGGGCCCAATGGGCCGAGAATAAATTTTTGGGCCCCGTATATTCGAACAAAACCAAAGAATGGCCTAAGGTAACCCATTCTTCCCTTTTAAAACCAAATAAGAATCAACCCATACACATATACATATATACACACATTCATACATATATACACACACACATTCACACACACACACATATATATATATATATATATATATATATATATATATATATATATATATGCAAATAAAAAAAAAGGAAAATAAAGTGAATTATGTGCATGAGACACCTCACTATTGCATGAAGGGTATCCATGCACATCACCTCACCCTTTCTTCCCCCTCTCTCCTTATCTACGGCCGAGAGCACCACACACCACCACCATTTTCATTTTGATCAAACTCTTACAAGAAAAATCTCAAGAACTCTTCCGTTTTCTCCAAATTTTTCTGCATTGGTGTATGTCTTCAAGGAGTTTTTCAATTAATATCATCATTCTTGGTAAGTCTTTCCTTGAATCCATGGCTTCACTTCAATATTTCATCAAAAATCTCATCTTAACTCATACAAAGTGATGATCATGCTTCTTAGAACCCATCTAAGCCCAAAGACCTCTCAAGAAACTTGTTAGGGCCGAGAATCACCTCAACCTCTTCCAATTAATCTTCAAACCGAGAACAACTAAGCAAGGTGAGTTCATACCCCATTGTTTTCGGTTTTTACTTATTTTGGGGGGAGAATACAAGTATTATGTGTTGATCTATGTGCGTTTGCATGTATTATGTGATTTCTTTAGTTTTTGGTTGTGATGATATGAAATATTTGACATATTACAAGACATATAGCAAGAAGAGTGAAAGAACCTTAAACAAAAACATAATAAACAACATACATCATAGATCTAATGGTCCTTAAGTTTAAAAAGTGAAAAACAAAGCCAAAGAACCTTACAAGTATCATTTTTGCAAAAATAACAATGATTGGGTGTAAATTGTAAATTATGGGTTTTATGGGGGCTATAAGGTGTTTATTTGTATAAAAGCTGATTTTTATGAAAACAATACTATTCAAAGGGTCAAAAACATAAATTTTAGCTTATTGGGCTTAAAGTTGGGCCTCACGAGTTTTTGGGCCCAAGGTTGTGAAAAAATGAAATTTTGAGGGGCTGAAATGGAAAACATCACAAACTATGAATCTAAAAGCGTAAATAATATATTCCAAGGGTTGAAAATGATTTTATTACCAAATTGGACTAAAAAATGCAAAGTTTTTAATTTTGGGGTCAAAATTGTAAAACTTGCGGCAATTTTGCCAAAAATGTAAACTTTTTACAAATAAAGGCTGGAAATGACAAATGCAATAGTTTTGGACTGAATTTACTATTCAAGTAAAGTTTGGGTCGAAAATGTCAAGATAAATGGTTTAAGGATCAAAAATGTCAATTTTCATAAAAAGGGACTAAGAGTGCCGGTTTTTTAGAAAAAGGGGCCACAATATTCAATCTAAATGTTTTTGTGCCAAATATACGAATATAAAATTTTGGGTTAAAAATATCAAGTTTATAACGCATGGTTTTAAAATATGTGTGTGTGTGTGTGCATGTATATATATATATATATATATATATATATATATATATATATATATATATATATATATATATATATATATATATATATATATATATATAACTAAAACTTCGTTATAATTCAAATGTTAAGATATTTTTTTACATTGTGAATAAACATTTAGCATACAATAAATATCAACAATACGAACTTAAACTCGATAAAACATAAATGATTTAATGACTAGGCCCAAGACCTTCTGTTCGTGCCATTGGGTCTTTATGGCCCAATATCATGATTATTGGGCCCAATATAATCACACATGTTTAGTGGGCCTCTAGTGACCGAATTACATGCCCAAGACCCTCAATGGCTTTTACATGCTATTGGGCCTTAATGGCCCATTTGCATTGCTAGTAAGGTCGAAATCAATTATATGCGTAATGGTCTAACGTGTCTGCCATATACTCGACAGCCTATCATAACATACATGATTAGTTGCTCTCTATTGCCCTCTTCTCTTCGTCTGTTAGGCTTACCCCTTTTATTCAAGTAAACATAAATAAGGTTGTTAAACAAGGTTATTCAATTTCAGTTGGATTTAGTGGGAAATAACGGATGACACTAATAAGCGTCAGTCGTATTTTGTAGTTATAAACAGAGTCTCCTGGAGGGAGAGCGAGAATTTGTGTATAGATCTATACAGCGGTGGCTCCCCCACACATGAGTTTTTCGCTACAGTTAGACTCGACCAGTCTACGGTGACAAAATCTTTATCAATACCGACGTTTGGAAAAAACTGCCCAGACAGGCGAATTAGTCATTATTATGCATGATTATAACGACTCACATAGAGATCCAATACCATCTAAGTAATCATGGGAAATCATATTAATTTGTTTTGATGATACAATAATACAAAACTGTCATACTATTTATGTCGGAAAACATCGTGTTTTCCGGGGGGAACAACCTTACTCACTCCTACACTCAACAACTATAATACAATAATCCATTTTGAAAAACAATCACTTTTACTTGTTCTGAAATCACATACACATGCACTTATGGGATCTTTGCATCTTTTTTGCAAACGGTTTTTGGTACAGAAAATATCGGATTTTCAGGGTTTTACAACAATACAAACTAATTTTATATCAAACATGCTTATGAACTCACCAACATTATATATGTTGACGTTTTCAAAACGACTTGTATTCTCAGGTAACAGATAAGCTGAAGAAAGTTACCAAGTGTGTTAGGATGTTATGTTTTGTGACTCTCAAACAATTTATGCTATGGATATGTAATATTTAAACAATGTACTTGATGTGACCAATGACAGTTGAACTATGTAATGTTGGTGATGTATGTGTTGTTCATGTATATTCATTGTGATGATATTTAAATTTAAGTCACACGAGCCCTCGGACGTTTCCGCCGTCTGGTTCGGGGGTGTGACAGATATGCTTATGAGAACCGCATGCTAGATTAGGACTAAGGATCTAGGAGGAAGCCATATGTGTATGAGCTTTATGTGTTGCATGCTAGTACAAACTTCTTAGTAGGGGATAGAGCAGTGTGATTGGATTATGTGGTTCGATTTTCCTTTTGTCCGAATGCTACTTGCTTTGTGCTTTGTGGGACTATAAGTGATGCGAGTTATCTATTAGGAAAATACGTCAAGTCACATGTGATCAGGGTTGAATAATCTCAGAGTGTTGGATTTGGCCCTATTGCGCAACTGTCGTTTGAATCTAATCGTTGTAGGGATGAGTCCTTTACTCGAAAGATTAACTGAGTCTTGTCACATGTGATGGTATTCAGGTAGTGGCCTATTGGCATTATGAAGATACCTTAAGTAGTTTAGGACTGAGTTCGGGTTGGTGGTTACCCTAGGGCAAGCATAGGATGAAACTAGTGCTGGGAGCCATAGTATTAGTAAAAGGGACTTGGTGGAGTCGAGGCAATTATGGAGGAAAGTACAGATAGATGTGGAAGGTATTATGGACCCGTATTACTGAAAGTAAAGGATCCGTACTCGATTCAAGAGTGGCTAAGATAAAATCGGGGAACTTGTAGTGCATGTGTGATCCCTCCGTAGTGATGTGTACTCTGATGGTTGTTATGCCATGTTTTCAACATGGTGATGTTGCGTGACAGACCAGTGGGTGGTCCAGGTGCAGGCAAGGGATCGGGCTCGGGTTCAGGAGCCGAATAGCCCAGGAAGCAGATGAGGGATTTTATATCAGCTGAGATTACTCGCAGTATTCTATATCAAACACCTGTGATCTTTGGTACGGTCAAGGAGGGCATAGTGGAGATTTTGGATGAGAGGTTGAGAGCCTTCCGTGCTAAGATGGTTGCCATGATGGGGGCACATACACTGACATTCCGAGAGTTCAGTGCTTGTGGAGCTCCGGATTACCATGGAGCCAGGGACCCCATCGCTAGCAGCAGGTGGTTGGCTGATGTTGCCAACGCTTTCCGTACGAGCCGGTGTCCCGAGGGGGACAAGTTCCGACTTGCCACCTGTCTTCTGAAGGACAGAGCATGGGATTGGTGCGAGGAGATTGGGCATGCTATTGGGGATGATGTCGTGTTGGACGTGGTTACATTGAGTGATTTCTCGACCAGGTTCACGGCCGAGTATGCACCGGTGATTGAGGTGCAATAGTTAGCACGAGAGTTTCAGGATTTGTGACGGACCATAGAGACAGTGGCGAAGATCACCGCCAAGTTCAGGAAGAGGGCTCTTCTTGTTCCACAATATGTCATAGACGAAGAGATGAAGAAAGCCCAATATCATGAGATGTTGAGGAGTGACATCAGGGAATTTGTGAGAAGGTCCAGCTCCAAGACGCTGGAGAATATGATTACTCGTGCCAGGGAGAGGGAGACCGATCTGGAGCACCTCAAGAAGAGGAAGCCGAAGGAGGCTCCGGTAGCCGCAGGTTCAGGCAAGAGAACCAAGGGGTCGGACGTGAGATCGAAGGATTATCAGGGTCGTAGCCGTTGTGGAAAATGTGGCAGGACGCATGAGGGTGCATGCAGGAGTGGTAGTAGTGGTGGTTTTGGTTGCTTCGAGTGCAACCAGACTGGTCGTTTCAGCAGGGATTGTACTGCTACCACCACTCAGGGATTAGACCTAAAATGTTTCCATTGCAGTTAGAGGGTCCACAAGAAAGCCTAGTGTCCGAGTTTGTCTCTAGCAGGATAGGTGATGGCACCTTCCCTTGCGACCATGAGGATCACTAACGACCTTCAGGGTCGAGCAGAGGCACCTGCAGTGGAGAGCAGGGCTTTTCAGTTGTCTATAGTGGAGGCACGAGCAGCGCCGGACATTTCAGGTATGCATATTTTGCTTTCCTATCAATTTTTATTCATGATCATATTGTTATGGTACTGCATCTATGTTAGTAAACGTATGTTAGAATTGTATTTTATGTTCGTGTTCGGATCATATGCCATCTGCATACCATGGGTTTTCGGGCAGTAGTTCTTAGTAGTACCCCCCCCCCCCTTTTTGGGTCGGTTCACAGGATACAGTCGATGTAGCAAGTGTGAGTGGGACTCGGGAAATCTCGTGTTAGTCTGCAAGAATGATTTGGGTTTGGTATTGGTTAGTTTTGGAGCTCTAGCGGTGGTAAGTGTGGCTAGCAGCAGATACACCTTTGGGGGCTAGGGTAGGAGCGTAAATTGGATGCGTTCACATCCTTGCTATGAAGGAAAGCAGCTGAGGTAGCCATTTGGATAGAGCAACATGAAGTCGGGAGTTTGAGAAACATTCTGACATTAAGTTCATGTATTCACAGTAGTAGAGGACTGGTTTGGGAAACCAGGTTGATGTTTTCCCGGTAGCACGTGAGTTAATCAGGATGTTACACTGTGCAGCGCTCGTTGTTGGACGTTTTCAGGCTAGTAGCCAGTAGTTAGAGGAGTGTGGGCGGGGGCCCGAATCTCCTAGTTAGCAGAGTGTGGGCGAGACCCATGTCTCCTAGTTAGTCGGATAGAGATCGAAGAAGGATAGTTGTTGAGTTTCAGGATGGAGTTTGTCCTACATAGCTCTAGAAAGGTGAGACCTGTGGGGGAGGCCACTTTGAGATATTGTTTGGGTAAGACCCGTGACCGAGGCCCGTGTGACTATAACAGAACAAGTAGGACCCTATAGAGACCTTAGGGTCCGGATAGGGGATTAAGGATCCTAGGACTTAGGGAGCCAGGATGGCGAGGTAGTTAGAGAAGTTTTAGGTAGCCAAAGTTTCATCAAAAGTTGCTGGGAGTGACTTAGAGTTTAAGTTTGGGTGCAGTAAGTGGTGGGTGTCAAACAACCAAGATAATGGCAGACTAGTTGGGACCAGGATGGTGTCGGTTCATCCGGATAGCGGATAGGAGACAACATAATCGTCGGGTAGGGACAACGATAAGAGGATTCATATGTGGAAGTCGTTACTTGACTAAGAGGTGCTAATGCCACTAACAGCAGGATTAGATAATCTCAGAGTGAGTGATTGGACTCTGTTGTGCAGCTCTCGTTTGTGTCTCACCGTTATAGGGATGAGTCTTTTACTCGAAGGATTATCTGATCCATTCAGTGGGATAGGTTTATAGAACCAGGATATAGTAACAAGAAGTATTCAGTAGGTATCAGTGAAGCGACCAATACTGGGAGTGGATGGTGATGTTGACACAACGAAGGGTATGCCCTTCATAGAGAAATTAAAGGTTGTTGTTTTGGAAATTTTCCTAGAGAAGGCCAGTGAACGTGTAGGAGAAAGAGGTGAACCCCTAGGTTGTCTAGCATAAGTACTCGGGGAGTACCAAAAGGATTGTTTGTTGGGTAAGAGTCGTGTTCTCATGATTGTTGGTGATTAGAGTGCTTTGGAGGTTCTTATCTACGAGGACAAGTTGGGAGGTGTGATCGGACAAAAGGTGAATAGAAGTGGTCCTTCGAGAATCGGATCCAACAGGTGATGTATGTATCAGGGCAGGAATTTTGTGAGCAGATTGCAGGATAGTTAGCCATAGTGGACTTTGAGGACGAAGTCTAGTTTAAGTGGGGAAGAGTTGTAACACCTTGTTCTGAAAGTATTCATTTATGGATTTCAGAGGCCAAGGCTAGGGGTATTTTGGTCTTTTATGGGTTCTAAGTTTTTATTCGATAGGTTTTGGGTCGGGATGTCTCTCTAGAAGCGTAGGGCATCTCGCCACCTTTTCATGGATATAAACATCGTCGGAAACAGACTTAGAATGAAGGAGTTATAGCACTTTGAAGTTATTGACATTAATGGTCCCTTAATGGAAAATTTGGCGAGGAGGACCATGAATGCAAAGTGGAAGGCACGTGGGTACGCCCAGCGTAAGCTGGGTAACACCCCACGTAATAAGGGAAATGGTCGCGGGTGCCTTAGGCATACGCCCAACGTATGTCCAGAGTCCATAACCCTAAATCTAGGATGTGCCACTATATAAGAAACAATATACCCTCAAGGTTCAACCACCATTTCACCCTAAAGAGCTGCTACGAAAATCTAAACCCTCTGGACTGTTCTTGGAGCTTGTAAGGCCATTTTGGAGTGTATTTTAGTGTTCTTGGAGAGGAGTGATCATCTTGGAGTCTCATTGATCAAGGAAGAAATTTTGGATCCATGTTCTCCAGCTCATTTACAAACCCAAGAAGGTATAAAGCTTCCAAAGTTACTCATACAAGTTTAGATCTAGGTTTATGGAGCTTTGGACCTTTTTAGATCAAAAGAATGGACCTTTATGATGAAACCTAGTGTTTGAGTTTAGGGTTACCACCCTCAGAGTTAAAATGGTCCCATAAGCAGTAAAGTCTCCATCTTGAATGACTTAATGAGTTCATGCATGAGATCTAGCCCTCTTGAAGGAAAAAGAATGTCATTTTGGGAGTTTAGGCTTGTGTGAGCCAACTGAAGTCATCAAGTCAGTGATTTTATAGTTTAAGACGTGGAAAAAGACCAGGATATGTAATTGTAGATTCTGAAGTGGAGTATTAAGCAGTTAATGAGAAATGGGATTATCGGGGGGTTTACGCTGAGCGTATGTTGAGGTACGCCCAACGTACTCACCACTTACCTAGTACGCTTAGCGTACGTGGGTGTACACCCCGTGTACTCTGTCAGTTTGGGCTTCGAGTTATTGTGCCTCAAATTCGTCCATGCTTTGGACTTTGGGCCTTAGTGGGCCAACATAAGTCAGAATATACGGGCCAGGGAATATATTTTGGACTTAGGGTAAGGCCCGTTAAGGGATTGGGCCCAATGTAGCAAATTAGGCCATTAGTGGGCTACTAGTGGGCCTGGGAAGCGCACCTAGTGTTGGACCTTTTAAGCTATGGTTTGGGCCTTGGTGTCACACCCCAAAACCAAGAACAGTGGAAATGTTCTGGGGCGGAGGACGTCATGTACAGTATCACAACAATGTAAAGTAGTAAACAAGCAACAACATCATCCATTTCATTAATAATATAATTATTATACAAGTGTGTTCTGTCAGATTTTGATAAACACTAAAGCATAAATCAAAATGAAAAATGAGTCTTCAACGAGCTCCATCTTCCCTATTCCTTGCATCGGTACCTGTCTATGACGACATGAGGATACAAGTAATTTTGAAAGCGAGTATCAGCGTTGAAGCTGGTCAGATCATAAGTATTTTAGTGTCTTAATTTGTATGTAAGAATTTGTAAGTTTATGAACTGTAAGTATGAAAAATGTATATGAATTGTAAGTATTGAAAATGTATATGAACTGTAAATGTAAAAATGTTTGTAAAACAACCGTAAACGTTTGAAAAACCCTAGAAATCCCTATGATTCCTACTATTATATAAAGCGTGTCTTCCACCAAGACCTAACTGTTCTCAATGTAGTCTTCTACCAAGACTTAACTGTTCTAAATGTTCATTTCTTATAAAAGTGTGTAATTTTCCCAAGTGTAACTATCATTTATAAAATATAGTTTTTACATTTAATGTTTAAGTGAAATGATCACTTAGATGTGAACAGGGGAAATTAATGTAGTACTGTAGTGTTGTATTATAGGAACTAGTGTCATACTAACTACCTTAAACCGGGTTTATATTAAGGCATCATGTGATTAATTGAACCATACTATCAATTGGTAACAACGACATAAGAATGGTCGTAATAAGGAATGACGTTTGGCACCTGCAGACCTGCAGGTCCCGCTATAACTAGCAGCAAGGTGTAGGATAGTTAATCCAGTATAGATCTATACGCAAACTCACGCTCTCCTTTCAAGAGACTCTGGCTACAACTCGGGCCATGACATTTAAGGCATGCTCCGATACAGTGGATCACAATTTTATTAGCGTATTAATGTAAGTGTAATGTACGGAAATGTTCTACGTGTGCTAGCTGTAATGTGTGTTCTTTCTCTATCTAGCAAGTATAGTAATGTACTCGTTCTAGTATCGTTGTATATGTTCTTCTCTAGTATAGTTGTATATGTTCTTCTCTAGTATAGTTGTATATGTTCTCTTAGTAGTAAGTATTGACTCATGAATGAACTGACTCATAGTATGATATTGTGTTCTAGTAATAGTTCTAGTATCCTCCTAAACTACCCTTATGGTAGTTTACTAGTAATCTAACTGGTACGTATGAACATGGATGTATACCCTTGCTACCCAAGGGAATGGGATGAACTGGAAGGGCCTTTATGACTATATATGTACATATGTTATATAACTAATATTTAGACGACCTTCGGACGAGTACCCGATATCCCACCAGACCACATCTCAAGCGCGAAAAGGAAATAGGGTGGATAGCCTTCCTAAGTCTTTTAAACATTTCTTATATAACTATACATATAGAGGCATGCAATTTATAATATAAAAGCATAAATAAGTTTTGTAAAACATTTGAACATAATTATTATCTTAAGAAAAGATCGACTTGATGTCAATCTATAAAACAATTTGAAGGCATGGGTTTGATAAAACATTTTAGTATAAAGAAACATTTGTTTGAAACACAATTGTAAATAAGTTTGAAATGTAATATACAGAGTAAAATGTACAGTGTAATAAGGAGTTTTTAAACACATAAAGTGTTTATGAAAAACTTTTGAAGGAAACTGTTTGGTAAAACGGCTAATGAGTAGCCAATCATTTGAATGCTGCTTATTAATCACATATGATTGATATAATAATTAGCATAATTCTACTTGTATCCCCCCCATAAACCATTTAAAAACAGTTTAAAACATTGATTAAGGGGTATGAACTCACCTGCAGTAAGTGACTGGAATTGAACGGACTGTTATCGTAAGGAAGGATCGGACAAGTGCTTGGTGTCAAGTGAAGACTTTAGACACACACAATGATTCTAATTACATATGAAGACATATGTATATAAATAGTTAGTGATTAAAACGCTAATTATACAAGTATAAACATTTTAACGCGAGGCAAACACTTTTGGTCAAGTGCTAGGAGGCTAATGGGTTGCAACAAAGGAGTGCAAGGCCTCTAATGGGAGTTTAAGGTCTAATGACCATATGTTTTGGAGTTTACAGCCCAGGGGAGTAAACTCCTGGCCGTAAACTCTCAATAAGGTCTCTATATGAAGCTTAGAATTAATACAACTCTGGTGGTGAATTGTTTCAAGGCTAAATCAAGTGTTTGGGCTTCCTATTAACTCCTTCAAGGCGTTTACGGCCCTGGGACCATATTCCCTTGGAGTTTACAACCGTAAACTCCCTTGGGAGGGTGTTTATGGTGTTTTCATGTCTCTAACAACACAAGGTTATGATCTATGTTGGGTTCTAGGCATAAGGAAGGAGTTAGGGTGTCATTTGACCCCTTTATAGGGGTTTACGGTCCAAGAACTTGTCTTGGCCGTAAACTCCTTAATACTTGTGATTCCTTATGTTTTTTAGCATTTAAACACTTTAGGGTACATGTCTAAAATCAAGTCTAAGCCTTAGGTGCCTTAAAATCACCATTTTGAGCATGCTTTTTGGAGTTTACGGCCTAAGATACTCTTGGGCCGTGAACTCCCAAACTTGGGTGATTCTTGCTTGATTTCATGTCCCTAATACACTCCTATACAAGTCCAAGGCCGTAGTATATCACGGGGGACAATCTAGGCTTGGTTTCGGGAGTTTACCGCCCAAGAACACCTTGGGGAGTAAACTCATAAATCGAATGATTTAGCTATGTAATCTATGTTATGAACACATTTAAAGCTTTCTAACACTACTAGAAAGAGTTACTCACAATTTGGGATAAAAAACCGAAGATCCGTGAGAGAGAATTTTGACTTTTCTCTAAATGGAATTCAACTTCTGAACCAATTTGGTTCATAATTCTATTTATAGTCTTGAGATATTTTTGGCAGAAAATATTTTTATTCCTAAAACAAATTCTAATGTCCTAGAAGTATTGGAATAACAATGTTGCACAAAACCCTAGTGCATCCACTCTCCTAATATCTCCTTAAGTGTAAATCCTAAAAATTGTTAAACTTATACTCGAAGTCTGAATTTTCACTGAAATTGTTCTACTTCTATTGGCTTGACATGGTTTGTACAGAATGGAAATTTTGGGTTGTCACATCATCCCCCTGTTAAAGGGAATTTCGTCCCGGAATTAGAATTTAAGCGAGGAAGTAGGTACGAATGATCGAGTCGTGAGGAGGAAACTTCTTAATCGATTGGTTCTAGCGCACCTAAGTGAAATCGGGTTCTCGGTTGGCATCCCAACGAACCTTCACTAACGGGAGATGGCGTTGCTTCATCCGCTTGACCTCTCGGTCGAGGGTCACTACGGTTCTAATACGAAGGCGAGGATCTCGACAAGTGGACTTACAAGAGTCCTGACGGAAAGGTATGGTTTCACGACCGAGACGCGAAAAGTAGAACGACGTTACTGAGTTCGCGGAGTAGGTCTAGTTTGTGCGAGGCACATGACCGATTCTGATAAGAATCTCGGAGGTCCTAACTATATTGGATTCAGCTTTCCACGCGATATGAAGCGTATTAAGCCATTCCCAAAGTGAGTTCTCCTAAAGATCTTTGTCACTCACTTGGAATCTCCAAGGTTTCTTTTTCTTGATTAACTTCCCAGTCAAGGGCCACCCCTTGTTGGGTCAGAGTCGTAAAGGTTTCTGTCATTTGCGAGGAGATCTGAATGAACTATGACAGTAGGTCGGTAAGACCTAGAATCTGGCGAATGACTGTCGCCGTCTCTGGTGTCGATATATGCTCAACGGTTTTGACAAATTGAAAGAGTTCCTCTGTAGGAAATGTTTCCATGGGTTTTCTTCTTACTACGAGGTTAGATAAGTAAGTCATTACATGGAGAAATGACGAACTAATCCAAGTAAGAAAGACGTACCCTATTCGTTTAGCTCATGAAAGCTATGGGCGTATTGGTCCTATCCGAAGGGTATCACTACGGACTCGAAGTGTTCGTATCGTGTTCGGAAGATAGTCTTACAGACATCCTTCTCTAACACTCAAACTGGTGATATTCAGATCTCAGCTCCATTTCTAAAAGTAATTATTTCCTTGCGTTTGCTCAACCATTTCATTTATGCGAGGCAGAGATAATGATTCCTAATGAAAAATCTTGACGGAGTCCTCGATAACCGAGGTACATACAATGCGATCCGTCGATCTCTGGAAGAATATGACCGGGGTTCTCTAGGGTGAGAAACCTAGTCTTCTAATTCTATTTTTGTGTAGTTCGCTAAGTTGTCGGGACTGTTCTTGTATCTCCGTAGGTGTTTAAACTATAGGGCGATCTGTTTACACGAGTCGTATTGGGTTCTAAGTTTGTTCACATGACGATGCGATTTCTCGTAGGCTTAGGCAGTTCTCCGTCCTGAAGTTCATATTAGAATTCATACCTGGTTTCACAATCACTTTTTCGTGTATACGAGTCGTATATAATTAAGATTGCAAAGGTAGTCGAATAACTGATTCTTCTTTAAGCTCACATCCCATTGGGGAAAAAGAAGTTAAAGTGGAATCATCAATTCTAAACCTGTAGAAGCTTGATTATATATCACTCTTATGTATACCTTCCTCAGTGATAGATCAATCGCATGAATCCTTGGATTAAACTTGACGTACTGCACGAGTGGTACTTCAGGGATTTCTTCGGAAAGAAAATAACTAAGAGGTACTCCTGGCATGAGTACTTCGGTGTTCTGATATGACGGCTTCTCTGGAAAAGTGATCTAGAAGAAATAGATGTACGTATGAAGCTGTTTTTGTGAGGATCAAATTGAATCGAGTCGTATGATAATGTCGAAATCATACTAAAACTTAAAGACATTAGATTTGAACATAAGACGTTTACAGACAAAACACAATCGTGCAACCATCAACAGAGTTACAATACTTTAGACTTACAACAAGACCATTGCTGCGAATAAGGTATACTACAAAAGACAAGTATACACAGCACGAACATCCTTATACTGACAGGATCTCGCAAAAAGGTAAGACTCTAGTTGCACTAGTTCTGGATAGTTTATAAGTCTGTTACAACAACATGCCTACGTTACATTAACGAGGGTTCCGGAGTAGGCTCTCCTGAAGCTGTGATCCTGAGAATCTTCCCATCTACGCCAGAGTTCTTTGCTATAGGGCAATCCTTCTTGAAGTTCCCTATTTCACTGCATTGGTGGCATGACTGGCTAGTACTTGCAATTGTGACGGGATTGCGATGCTTAGCCAGTGTTATGTGGACACGAGTGCCTTCCTCATTACTCCACCTTGGAAATTTCTTCCTAAAGCGTTTTGCCAGAGTTGCCACTGGTGGCTGTGGCATGGCAAGTCTTTGGGCTCTCTTACGCTCCCTTAGGGCTTTATGATATTGTCTCTTCCTTTCGGTCTTTAGGCTTTGCAATTCCATGATTGTTGCCATTTGTTGGTTTCCCGGTTTGGTACTACCATCAGAACTCACAGTTCCTTTTTCAACCTTGTTTGTGTTGCCTGAGTTGATGTGTGTAAGGAAAGTTGTCACAGCAGCTGCTACTGCAGCTTGTAATGTAGCGGCGTCGATATGGAGGATAGGGGTTTCGGTGCTCGGCTGATCGTTTCTGGATGACGACATGATTTTGTTTCACGGAGAGAAAATAAATTTGTGAGCGATTTAGGTTGACCCTAGGTGTACGGCGATTTCTCAATCAAAGAGTAAGAGTATGTTCTCGAAAGTTTAACCTACATCCCTATGATGCAGTCCTAGTATGGAATGGAAGTATGATCGCGAAGGTTTGACCTACATCCCTATGATGCAGTCCTAGTAATGAGTAGAATGGTCTCAAAACGTTTGTCGTTGAAGCCGAGGTATCGTGGGTTGGTGAAATACAAGACCCAACCGCTGAAAGAGACTTGGAAATGTCTCCGGATCTAACTTGCTATAGTCCAATGACTTGACTAAAACAGGTTTCAGATAGACTCTAATGAAAGTATGATGAGAATACTTGAATAAAGGAAATGACACAGAAGTTAGCCGGCTGTCAATATCTTTGATATTCCCGACGTAAAGATTCGGAAAAACGACCTTGTAAAGGTCTTACATCATATCCAGAGAAGATAATTCTTGACAGCATAAGGGCCTAACCTAAAGTACTTACAGTACAAGGTAATTTCATAGAAAATGCCACATCGGGCATAGAAAGAAAAACAATTCCTTTTAATAAAGAAATAATGTAAAGCGTTTACTACTGGCGACGGTCATCCCTTTGGTGAACTCATAGTTCAGCCAATTGACGTTCCATGTCAAGTAGGTGTCTTCCATACACCCTTAGGCGTACTTGGAGCTCCATGACTTTGGCTCGTGATTCAGCCAGTGCTTGTAGCAGGGTTTCCTGGTTGCTCTCTGATCTCTCGCGAGCATCTTCTAGACGAATGGTGCGGAGGGTATGCATTCTCGCATCGGAGACAACTTCGGCAATTTGATATAGGGCTGTCCTGCCTTGAATCTCATTTCGGGCCACTCTACGGACCAAAATTGGCAAGGTTCTGCCTACTGATCCCCCATTGCTTAGGTCATAAAAGCTTCGGTCGCCATTAAATGGCATGGGCTGATCTTGTCCTTGGCTCCTCGTTTCCAATCATTCCACCCACTTAGGGGTCGGGCCATGAAAAGCCGGACGAGGGTTAGGAATTGGAAAGGGAGCTGCTTAGGGTAGATTCTCAACCTCTGGTTCGGAACTAGCATCGTCCGACAGGTCTTCATCATGGTGATCATTTAAAGGGATATGATGATCATTCTCTGGTTCTTCTCCAACCAACCAGCTATGACTTCGTTCGGAAGATACTGGTTGTCATGGGGATGGAGTCCAGCTATGTTTTCTACGCGAGAATTTAGGGTAAGAGAATAATTATTAGACGAATTATCTAGATAATTATTTAGAAAACCTTCATTAGTTACATCGCTATTTGTGAAGTGCATACCAGTTATGTGTAATCTAAATAGGATAGACCTTCGAATAAGTGACCTTAACTCCATATTCACACAGAATAGGGGTGAAGTAAAATTTTCACAGATTCTAAGTCTATAACATCCTAATTACATATAGCCTTAGTGTATCCACTTAGCAACTATCAACTTAGTAATGAAGATCCCGTTTTAGTTCTCAAGTATAAAGTACTTATAGTAACACCGAATACTCCTATAGTATTTTAAATTTTAATGTTATGTATATAAATAAGGGGAATGAACTCACCTGCAGTAAGTGACTGGAATTGAATGAACTGTTATCGTAAGGAAGTATCGGACAAGTGCTTGGTGTCAAGTGAAGAATTTAGACACACACAATGATCCTAATTACATATGAAGACATATGTATATAAATAAATAGTGATTAAAACACTAATTATACAAGTATAAACATTTTAACGCGAGGAAAACACTTTTGGTCAAGTGCTAGGAGGCTAATGGGTTGCAACAAAGGAGTGCAAGGCCTCTAATGGGAGTTTAAGGTCTAATGACCATATGTTTTGGATTTTACGGCCCAGGGGAGTAAACTCCTGGCCGTAAACTCACAATAGGTCTCTATATGAAGCTTAGAATTAATACAACTCTAGTGGTGAATTGTTTCAAGGCTAAATCAAGTGTTTGGGCTTCCTATTAACTCCTTTAAGGAGTTTACGGCCCTGGGACCATATTCCCTTGGAGTTTACGGCCGTAAACTCCCTTGGGAGGGTGTTTATGGTGTTTTCAAGTCTCTAACATTTCAAGGTTATGATCTATGTTGGGTTCTAGGCATAAGGAAGGAGTTAGGGTGTCATTTGACCCATTTATAGGGGTTTACGGCCCAAGAACTTGTCTTGGCCGTATACTCCTTAATACTTGTGATTCCTTATGTTTTCTAGGCTTTAAACACTTTAGGGTACATGTCTAAAATCAAGTCTAAGCCTTAGGTGCCCTAAAAGCACCATTTTGAGCATGCTCTTTGGAGTTTCCGGCCTAAGATACTCTTGGGCCGTGAACTCCCAAACTTGGGTGATTCTTGCTTGATTTCATGTCCCTGATACACTCCTATACAAGTCCAAGGTAGTAGTATATCATGGGGGACAATCTAGGCTTGGTTTCGGGAGTTTACCGCCCAAGAACACCTTGGGGAGTAAACTCATAAATCGAATGATTTAGCTATGTAATCTATGTTATGAACACATTTACAGCTTTCTATCACTACTAGAAAGAGTTACTCACAATTTGGGATAAAAACCCGAAGATCCGTGAGAGAGAATTTTGACTTTTCTCTAAATGGAATTCAACTTCTGAACCAATTTGGTTCAGATTTCTATTTATAGTCCTGAGATATTTTTGGCAGAAAATATTTTTATTCCTGAAACGAATTCTAATGTCCTAGAGTATTGGAATAACAGTGTTGCACAAAACCCTAGTGCATCCACTCTCCTAATATCTCCTTAAGTGTAAATCCTGAAAACTGCCAAACTTATACTCGAAGTCTGAATTTTCACTGAAACTGTTCTACTTCTATTGGCTTGATATGGTTTGTACAAAATGGAAATTTCGGGTTGTCACACTTGGATATGGAACGGGTTGACTGGGGAATAAAATGGTCATTTTCCTTTAAGGAGAATTATTGGTTTTGGCCTAAGTGTTATCTTGGTATTGGTAGCTTGAGGAGCCGAAGGATCAACAATTCAGGGATTTGTCAGATAGCAGCCACAGGGGTATCAACAGAACTTTAGCAGTGCAAGGTGAGTCTCCTCACTGTGTGAAAGGGTCTAAGGACACAATACCGACCCATGTAGTTTATAAGTATGAAGACCCAGGGGTTAGCCATAGGCACTATATGCTAGTATGTGATTCTGGATCAAGATCCGATGTCCAGCGGGTGCCCGAGCAATGTTTTTATGATATTTTATACTTGTTATTTGTGTGATATGCGTATGTGCCTGGTAGGGAGGTGAGTGTGGGCGAGGTCCCGTATCTCACCACTAGCAGAGTATGGACAGGGTTCCGTATCTCATTAGTAGCAGAGTAAAGGCGAGGCCGAAGATAGGAGAGAGGTGAGTGTGGGCAGCGGACCCGTATCTCACTATCAGCAGGAGCGTGGACGGGGTTCCCTGACTCGTCAGTAGCAGGACTGGGGCGAGGCCCTAGTTAGGTGAGGCCTTAGATCTGGAGTATAGTAGTGTATGTTAGCAACTTGTTATGTGTTATGTTATATGTTTGTATGTGTTTAGTGGGCGACGCCCAGAGACAGGCGGGGCCTAAGAGAAACGATCTGTATACCGAGCGACGCTTGATGTCGAGCAGGGCCCGATGCAAGAGCTAGTCCGATTATGGGCAAGTCCTGATGTAGCGGACGGGGGCATAGTATGTGGTTATGTATGTGGTATGTGGTAGGTTGGGGAACTCACTAAGCTTCATGCTTACAGTTTTTCAGTTTTGGTTTCAGGTACTTCCAGTAATAGAGGGAAGAGCTCGGGATGATCGCATAGCACACACCAAGAAGTTTTAAGCTGGGATGTTTACTCTGATATAAAAAGAATATGTTGAACATTATACTATGATTTGATATAACAGTTTTGTTTATGAATGAAATGGTTGATAACTGTGGCTTTTACTAATGATTTAAAATGAAATTTTTGGTCATGATTTTTGGGTCGTTACATTAGAGGAGTTGGACGTCGCGACTAAACGTAGACATTTATGTAGTCATATCTTGGGTAAATATAGCCTGATCAACTATATATATTCGAGATATGAGCAACATGTGTCTAGGAGTGGTCAAGGTGGACAAAAAATCTAAAACTTACCAACTTTAAAACCATAAGGGCCTCAATGTGAAAGCTCATAAAAAGGCTTCACAAATGGAAGCCAAGGCCATTCAACGGAAGAGGGGATGTCATAGCCCTAACTTGATGGTTTGAGAAGACGGAATCAGTCTTCGAGATTTTCAGATGTCCGAAACAAAACAAAATTAAATTTGCAGCTTGTACTTTTGCTGATAGAGCCCTTACATGGTGGAATGGCCACATCAAGGCTCTACCCCTTCCTGTAGCGAACTCGATGGCTTGGGAGGACCTCAACACCATGATGCTTGAAGAATTTTTCCTTAGAGGTGCAGTACAGGAACTCGAGCAGGAATTATGGAATCTCACTATGAGCGACTCCAACATTGAAGCTTACATTGCCAGATTCAGCGATCTGGCAATCCTATGTCCCGGAATGATTACTTCTAAAAGTAAGAAGGTCGAATGCTTCATTTGGGGACTAACTCCCCCGATTCAAGGGAATGTGATTGCTGCAAACCCAACAACGTTCGACAGTGTCAAGCATCTTGCACAAAAGCTATATGACCATGGACTACAAAAGGGCATGACGACTTCCGACATTGAGCCGAAGAAGGGGAATGATAACAAGACAAACATGGGAAACAAGAGGAAAGGGCATGAAACTCAGTAATCCACGAAAAATCAATAAATAGTGGTGGTTCACGCTGCTACTACTCCTGCCACACCAACACCCACAAAGCAATATGCCAGTAATCTGCCAAATTGCGACAAATGCCCCTTCCACCACCGTGGAGCCTGCGGGGAGATGAAATGTGTAACCTGCAACAAGAAAGGGGACACTACTCGATACTCCATGCACCATCACAACAGGCCACCCAACCCAGAAGCACTAGGGCGAGCCAAGCGTGTTATGGGTGTGGAGAAATGGGTCATTACAAAAGAAACTATCCAAAGGCCAACAACAAGAACACAGGAGGAACAGGGAGAGTCCTAACGATAGGACATGTAGAGGCAGTAAAGGATACCGCAGTAGTCACCGGTACATTCCTCCTCAACAACATTTATGCATGCATTTGTGAGTCATAGGTTTAAGTACCTACACAACCAAAATCCTCAAGCTTTAAACGAAACATTTACCGTTGAAATGGCTAACGGAAAAAACAGAAACAAATAAAGACGTATTCATAAGGTTCACACTAACTTTAAATAACCACTCCTTTCGAATTGACTTAATTCCCGTGACGATTAGTAGTTTTGATGAGATCATCAGCATGGATTGGTTAACCGACGCACTAATAGTGTTGAATAAAGAGCGGCAATGGATTGGTTAACTGACACACTAATAATGATCTATAAGGTAACTTTATAAAAAATTTAAATCTTAGTTATTTAGGGAAAATGTGAACATGTATGCTAGAAAATGAAATTACACATATCACTATATGAGTCGTTAGTGGAGTGTGTGTGGTTAACCGAAACATTAATAGTGACAAACAAAGAGTGGCAATGGGTGTCACGTAAATTATCAATGATTAATGGAGCATGTGTGGTTAACTAGCACATTAAAATGAGAAGATAAATGACAACGAGAGCATAATCGAGATCAAACATGCCATTAAAAGTTCAATGATTCTCAAAAGATCTTGGAATTTCATTCAAAACTAAATTCATTAAAATTTTGTTTTTCGTTGGTGAAATCAGTAAATCATCATTTACCTATGTTTATATAATTATCAGTTAGATTACGGAATCCCTTTTCGAAGTTGTAAATTATTTAGTTGGAGCCTAGCTTTGATATTTCATTTGGGTGTTATATTAAGGATTGTGCTTATCTAACTAAAACTTTCCTCTCTACTCTTTCGGATGTCTACTCCTAGTAAAGCTTCTAGTTCCTCCTCCAACAACAACAACAACAACTTCTCTCTGGTGAACATCTACACAAAGGTGCAATTGGATGGCACCAACTAGGATGATTGGATGTACAACATCAAAATGTCACTTCTTGTTGAGGATAATGAGAATGTCCCTGATAAACCACTCGATGAAATCGATAAAATGAAGGTAACTCCTAAAGAAATAGATACCTACGATATGAACCACAAGGATGCAACAAAGGTTACTTGCATCATGGTGGCCACGATGACTCCAGAATTACAGAGACACAATGACAATTACTGGCCTTACAATATGATGAAGGAACTTATGGAAAAGTACCATAATAGAGCTCTTCAAGAGAAGTAAGAGGTTCTAAAGTCCCTCATAGTGTGCAAGATGAAGGGTGGTGAGTCTATAAGAAACCATGTTTCAAGAATGCAACGATACGTGGATAGGCTCATCAATTTGAATGTGAATTTTGATGAAGAGTTGGAAATCAACATAGTGTTGAACTCCTTGCCAAGTTGCTATGATCAGTTCATATTGACCTATCATTTGAACAATAATGAAACTAATTTATCACAATTGCAGAACCTCCCATGAACAGCTAAAGAAGTAATTAACGAAAAAGGTGTTTCCTCCACTTCTACTATTGGCTCTATTCTAGCATTGGTCAAGGGAAAGGGAAAAAGAGGAAAGGTCCTCCCAAGCTAAATTGGAAGGGATAGTCCCTATCTAGTTCATCTAGTAGTTGACAGAAAGTAAAGTCCACTTTCGATGCTCCCTATGTTTCCGACCCAAAGGAGGCCACTTTCTTTGACTGCAATGACAAGGGAAATTGGAAACGAAGCTACCCAAAATACATGTACGATACCAAGGATGCCAAGGTGCAGCCAACCTGGGCAGGTATTTACACTATTTTATCTAATAACTCATCATATTCTCACTCATGGGTCCTTGACAAATGATGTGGATTTCACATTTGTTCTGATTTGCAGAGGCTAAGAAGAAGTGAGGATGTGGATCATGGAAGGATGAACTTGATCATGGGCAATAGGCGGTCTTTACCTATTACCAAGATTGGAGTTTGTAGCTTAGTGCTTAATATTGGTTTAGGGTTAGATTTATTGAATTGTTGCTACTCGTCGGAGATGACACGAAACATCCTTTCATGCATTATTTAAACAAGGTTTTGGATATTCTTTTAATCACAATAATGGTTCTATTTTTGCTTATAAAAATTGTGTGTTTTATTTTGAAGCTTTACCTTGTGATGGTGTGTAGGAAATGATGATCATGGTAAACAAATTTAGGAAATAGTGTTTTTCATATTGATTCGTCTAAAGGTATAGATAAATCATGATTGTCGCATTGTCATCTTGAACATGTCAATAAGAAGCACGTAGCCCAACTCCATAAGGATGAAGTGTTGGAATCATTTAACTTAAGGTCAGATGATACATGTGAATCTTGTTTGCTAGGTAAAATGACAAAATCACCTTTCACTGGTTCTTGTTAAAGAGGTGAAGGATTGTTGGATCTCATACACACAAATGTGTGTGGGCCCTTCAGATCCACCACAAGACATGAAAATCGATTCTATGAGACTCTTACTGATGATTATAGCAGATATGGCTATATCTACTTACTCAAGCATAAGTTAGAAACTTTTCAAAAGTTTAATGATTTTAAACAAGAGGTTGAGAATCAATTGGACATGAAAATAAGATGCTTACATCCGATAGAGGCGATAAGTATCTTAGTATCGAGTTCCACGTCTACCTCAAGGAATGTGGTTAGTTTCACAACTGACACCTCCTAGGACACGACAAATTAGTGGTATGTATGAGAGGCATAATCGAACCTTGTTAGACATGGTTCGTTCCATGATAAGTCAAGCTTAACTTCGAATCTCTACCATGGGGTATGCCCCAGAGACTTCCGCCCACATTCTTAATCTTTATCACAACTAGCAAATTTAGGGTTGAGATAGAAACTGTTGTTCAAAAAATCCCTCTATGTTACCTTAATTCACTAAGATATTGATGTTCAAAACAACAATGCTATATGAATACATATGTGCATACACTAAGTATCAAGTAGTAATAACCTCATGTAAGCCCAAACTTGATCCAATAGCTAAACAAAAATGAATGTTGGGCTTGTGCTTAGGACTCTCGCTCCAATTTAACCCTAGGCCGAAAACATTTTTCTTTGGGCCTTATTGGACCGAAAACCCTTCTATTGGGCCAAATTAAGCCCAAAAGCATATACACACAATGAAACCGCAAACCCTTTTATGGAGATAGGGTGTTTTCGGCCAACCTAAAGCCGAAAAACCCCCCTTTGGTAGTCACTATGGCCGAAAGCCTTGTAAGGTTTCGGTTGCGAGTCAAGACAATAAAAAAAGAGAGAAAAAGAAATACCAAAAGGTGGTGACACCTCACTTATATCCCACAAACCTCAATGCAATTAACTATCCTATATCCATGCATATGTACTAATGACTACCATATTTCTAAGCTAATTACCCACCAAATAACAAGAAAGAACCCCCCCCCCCCCCATTTAAAGACTATTCGGCCGCAAACCCCCCACACAAAAATCATTTTTCAATCATTTTACTCTCCAAACACTCTCATTCCCTCTCTAAATTTCGTGAACAACCTCCAAGGGAAGACATATCTTCAAGTGGTCCTAGAAAACTTTGGTAAGTTTCTTCTAAAAACCAAATGATTTTTTACATTTTTAGGTTAAGATCATCTCGTTTACACACCATTTCGTGTGTTAGAGTCCTTAGAACACTAGCAATTTTCAAGTGTTTTTGAAGTTGTTCAAGGCTAGGCTCGACATCTTCTACATTTTCCATTCTACAACTCCCAAAATACCAAGGTGAGCTTCATCCCCCATGTTTTCGGGTTTTTCATGCTTTTCGAGGGGGGATACAAGTCGAGTTTCGTTTACCCTTTGGATACTTGCATGCACCAACTCATTAATGAAATGATTTGTGCATTTGATGACAAAAACTTCATGTTTACATACATAAAAACTGTGTTTTACAAACTTGTTATAAGTCAAAATGAGTTTGTCCATTGGACAATTTCATGTACTATGAATACATGATGAACATAGAACATATTCTTGTATAAAATGGTTAATATCATGTACTAACAACATAAAATTTTTGACACATGTGTTTGTTATCCTTTTGTTACAAAAAAATTGTGATTTACTAGAATAAAAGTATTTCGTGTTACAAGTTTACAAACCGGTAAAAAGTTGTAAAACATAACTACAGAGTTTGATCGTTTTCTTTTACAAATAATCTTATTAGCAATAGTCGTAGTTTTGCCATCACTATTTTTGGAAAGTGTAAAAACTCAAGAAAAACAATGTTATGTTTATTACTAGATATAACTATTATTAGTTATTTATATAAAGATTTATAACTAGTTTTCGCAAAAGTGACTACGAGACAAATTGTAGACAAAAACATTTGCGTGTCACAGAACACATGTCATAAAATGTGTAATATGCAAACTTTTAAAGAAACGTTTGTCATAAACTGCAAAATGTGTGTCATAAAACACCTGTAATGATTTTACACTAGTGAAGTCATTTCATTACATACAATAAGGGGAGTCAAAGTTCGCATAAAGTCGTTAATGTTCTAGTGAGACATATTCACTACGTCGTACCTACCCAGTGTACACTTTAAGTCCTGAATTATAACCAGTCTCCTGGGGGAGAGCGAGATAGTTGTGTATAGATCTATATGGGATTTACAATCCCACACCTAAGTTGTTCGATACAGCTAGATGTGACAGTCTAGGGTGACAAATATCTTACCGACTTTGACGCCTGAAGAACGTTGTACGGGCATAACAGTCACATTAGCATAGTTATAAAAACTCACATAGGGATTGAAAATACTATCTTGGTTTAGAAGAAGCTTACACTCCACTGGTTTGATAAATAATAAAACTACACAAAATTTTAGTACTCTTTTGTCACTATTCCGGTCTTAGGGTTAAAGACTATAGTTTTCATACAATTAGAAAATATGGGATTTTCGTGGAACATACATTTACATGATTTAAAGAAACATGCATACATATGCTGATAGTCTTGGAAATAAACACACAATTCACTTTTATAGAGAATATTTGATTTTCTGGAAACATACCATACTTTTCAAACAAAACAAATAAAAACTATTTTTCTTACAAAAAAGCTTATGAACTCACCAACATTCATTGTTGACAATTTTCAAAATGATTTGTATTCTCAGGTAACCAGTAAGCAAGTACTTAAGACATCAGGAACTGGATTTTTGTTGCATTTTTGAATTGTTACTTTTTAGATAATGTTGTGTAATCCTTGAACAAATACACTATGTAAACAACGTAAGCTTTTATTCTCTATATATGATGAATGGGTTGCTATGTTTCATTTATATTCAATTGTTATGATACTATACACTGACGTCATCCACTTCCGCACGTTTCTGTTGTCTTGGTTCGGGAGTATGACAATCTTGTCCCAAAAACAAATGTTTTCATAACACCTCATGAGATGTGGACAGGAAAAGTTCCCTCGTTAGCACATATCAAGGTTTGGGGTTATGAAGCTTTTGTTAGACGGGAGACTCACGACTAGCTTCATCCTCGGAATGAGAGATGTATTTTCATCGGCTGGCCACAGAAGTCCTTCAGATATTTGTTTTGCGGACCTATTGAGAATGTTATCTTCATAGCGCGAAGGGGAGTCTTGAGAGAGAGAGAGAGAGAGCTCATATGAAAAGATGACAGTAGGAGTACAATTAAGCTTGAAGAAATTCAAGAGTCAAACAATAAAGGAACTTCTGAAAATGATAGAGCTCAACATGAGGAAGAAATTCCAGTTGAAACAATTTGATTAATCATTACCTATTAGGCGTTCCACTAGATTTAGAATCAATAAGAGTTGTATGGTTTCCATATTACTACAGATGGCGATACATTTATCAGTGATAGTACAGCCTGAACTACATTGAGAGACAAGTGGCAATTATGGATTGCAAGACAAAGGAGCTGAGGAACAAGAGGGTTAAGTTAGTGAAGGTCCAATGGCAGCACTGTAAGGGTTCAGAATGGACTTGGGAACCCGAGGAGGAGATGAGGGAGCATTACCCAAAGTTGTTCTCAGACACAGCAGACTTCGAAAATGAAGTCTAAGACAAGTGGGGGAGAATTGTAATGCCCAGTTTCCTGGTACACATTTAACTTAATCATTTATGCATCTTATAAGGGCTACATGACGAGTTGGTGGCCCTAACTCGTCGAGTAGAAGGAGGTATATGTGTGGCTTTTAAGTGAGCTACTCGATGAGTCAGGGTGTTGACTCGATGAGTAGGACAGGCTGAATGAAACCCTAATCTTTAGGGCTTGCACCCTATTTAAGCATCATATTTCACCACCACCCCAGCCTCTATCACCTCAAATCCTAATCCACCTTGAGTGATCTTGAGCTATTTCTTGCCATTTTGAGTGTTATTTGTGCCTTTTGAATCTTGTGTAAGAAGAAGAAGATAGAAGGCTCAAATTGGAAGAAGTAGATCAAGGAACTACACTCCACTTGCTACATTTTCTAGTAATCATGTCTCTAACTTGATCATTCTTCTCTTAGATCTATTTGTTTCTATGATATGACGGTTTTCATTCATGAACCTTGGTCCTTGGGATTGGCACGTCCATGGAAGGGTTCAATGACATAAAGGTGCAAACTTTACGACCATGGAAGCCCCATGTAAACTTATAAGCAAGTTTAAAGCCTTTTTAGCCCTAAAAGACCATGCATGGAAGGAAAGCTCAGGACTTTATGTGTCCAACAGCTGTTAAAAGCCTAGATCTAGTATATTGTGCCTTGGTTTAGGGTGTTATGGCTTGTGGACCAAGATTTATGCTTTAGAGAAGTTAGGGTTTGGGTTAAACCCATTATGAGAGACTAAGGATAGGTAAAACTGGAAACTTTACCCATAAGAGTGTATTTTCGGTATGTAGATCAAGTTTGGAGTATAGATTTGAATGCTAGGAGCTTAATCCATTGGGATGGCTCAATCAAACAGGGGAACTCAGCGAGTCTAGAGAAGGACTCGTCAAGTTGAAGCGGGCTGTCCCGGTCATTAGAACAGGAAGAACTCAATGAGTCTGTGAAGTGACTTGACGAGTTGACTCAGTTGACCATGAATCTAAGCATTATAGGGGCTCGGCGATTTGGGAGATAACTCAACGAGTTGGGTTGACTGGGAGATGACCTTGACTTTGACTTTGACCAGGATATTGAGATTGAGAAGGGGTAAAATGGTCATTTTACCCTAATAAGGATTATCAGATTTTGATTAAGTGTGATTATGCAATTGATAGCCAGAGAGTTACCGGAGTAGCAGACAGGGATTTCTCACTCGAGTTTTCAGCAGTCAGTCTTGCGAGGTGAGTTCCCTTCAGTAGGAACGGGTCTAAGGCAGAAAGGTCGGCCCGTAGTATGATATGTTAGTAGCTGAGTATGGACGAGTCTCGTATCTCATAGTAGTCGAGTGTAGGTGGGGCTTGTATCCCATATTAGCCGAGTGTGGAGGGGCCTATATCTCATAGCTTAGTTTGATTATGGATATATGTTTGATTGATAGATTTAGTTATACTTATTGTCTGTGTGATACTTGCAAGCTTTTTTAGTCACTGAGTGTGGGCGGGGCCCGTATCTCATAGCAGTCGAGTGTGGGCGGGGCCCGTATCTCATAGCAGCCGAGTGTGGGCGGGGCCTGTATCTCATAGTAGTCGAGCGTGTGTGGGGCCCATATCTTAAAGTAGCTAAGTGTGGGCGGGGCCTGTATCTCAGAGTTACTAGAGTGTAGGTTGGGCCATTATCTCCTAATTTGCAGAGTGTAGGCGGGGCTCGTATCTCCATGAGTGGGGGTAGGGCTCGTCTTTCCTAGTTGCATGTTAGATATGAATGGTATGTGGTAGTCTGGGGAGACTCACTATGCTTCGTGCTTACAGTTTTCAGTTTTGGTTTATGTACTTCCACTAGCAAAGGGAAGGGCTCGGAATGATCGCATGTCACACACCACAGTTTTAGCCTGGGATTGGTTTAGACTCTGATAGTTTCTCATATGATTTCGATATAATATTTGACATGATCTTTTGAGATACATGGTTCTTGATTTTCTTTATGTTGATGCATGATTTATGGTTTTTGATAATGATTTCAAACAAAAATTTTGAACTGTATTTTTGAGACATTTCAGAATGATCACATCTCCCTTAAATAATCGGTGTCAAATTTGAATTCAAACATTTCCCAATCAGAGAAACCCATGTGTAAAGTGAGTTACTTCACCGTCACCACTTTAAACTGTCACGTGTAAAAGTGATAATCACTTTTTTTTCTTGAGCCATGAGAAAATACAAAACCGTCCCATGCAATAGATATTTTGACCTTTCCAAAAAAATTGAACCATCATACCTTTAGATACGAATCAAGAACCATTCGTCATTATGGAAGTAAGGCTCATTCAATTATGGGAATTGTAAGTAAAATTATTTGCCAGACTTTCCAAGGTCTAGGTCTGAGTTGGTAGTACCCATGACCTCGAGGATTTCAGTGCCTAAGTATGACAAAAAAGAGAGAGAATCAATGTAAGAAAATTTTGGACATCGTGATATCAAAGAACTTTTTATATAAAAGAAGATATATATCGGGTAAAGATACTCTTGTTTTGTGAATTAAAACCGAATAGTCATTAAGGAGTAATGAAGGGCCTCTTTTAATAAGGTTCATAGGTGCCTTCATTTTCCCACATAATTGTATGAAAATACTCGTATCACCAGTGTAGCCAAGAACAAGTTAGCTTTGAAAAAATTTAAGTGACAAAGGTGTTAGAAAAATGTTCATATGCAAAACACATTTCTTAAAAATTTTAAATTTGGATCTATTTGGGAAGATGTGACATGGGATTACTACATTTCATATCATCACTCAAAGGAAATGAAAATAATATTTTGAACATTGAAAATGGTATAGTGAAGCAAAAGTTTTGTTCGAATGTTGAACAATAAATCTTCATCGTCAATTCGTTAAGTTTTGGTTTGTTAGGTCTCACCTTCATCATGGAAGAATGATTTAGAATCATAAACATAGAATTGTGAGATACCTATATCCTGGTTGGTTTTGACCATAGATGTCTTGGGCATGTGTCATCATGTGTGATTGTGTTAGAAATTTCGGTAGAAAAAGAATGGATGCAAAAACTCATTGTACCTCTGTGAATAATGGGACCTAGCAGTAATCTCTCTAATCAAAATGAAGAGAAATTTACTTCTTCGATTGTCATGAATGCAACCTAATTGGGAGTAAATTTTTGTAAGAAAAACTACATTAAGACTTCATTCACAAAGAGTCTATGAGGATAGTGGAAAACACGTTGCATCATGCTTCTAAGAACACTTAACTAGTATAAAAGTGCAACACATTGTTACAATGAATTTCTCCAAACTCAAAAGTAAATAAGCAAAATATATTTGTGTATTTTTCATATTTGAAAATTAAAATTCAATGAAAATGAAAATATTTTTGGATTTTTGATTTTCATAAGAAAAGACAAAAATAAAAAAATCATTTTGGATTTTTTTAATTTAATAAAGAAAAGACAATTGTAAGAAAATCCTTTTGGAGTTTTTAATTTTGAAATGAAAAGACCAAAATAAGAAAGTCCTTTTGGATTTTAGAATTTTATAAAGAAAAGACAAAAATAAGAAAATCTTTTTTGATTATTGAATTTTATGGTAAAAAGACAAAAATAAGAAAAAGAATATCACCAGCTTTGGTTATTCGTTAATGATAACAAATATCTCGCATGCAAACCTATACTTCCCTTAACCAACAAGATTTCCCATAAACGAGTCCTTCCCAGAAGTATGTGCTTCCCATTGAGAGATTATTCCCATTCACTAGATGTTAACTTGTGTTGAACGAATAAGAAACAAATCCGAATGTGAAGTAAGTTTAACGCTTAATGGCAACAGTAACCTCTGAACAAAAGTATGATAAGTAACGAAAGTTAGTCCATAAATTTTGCACATTAAATTTTAAGAGAAAATTAGTTAGAATTAGAAACATAACAAGCTATCATCATTCCAACCAATTTAAATTTCTCAAAAATGATTTTCCGTTCAGTGGTTTTTGAAAAATATCGGCAAGTTGATTACTTGTTTTAATGAAACAAACCTCAATATTCTCATCTTCAACATGATCTTTTATGAAGTGGTATCGAAGTGCAATATGCTTAGTTTTCGACTGATGAACTTAATTATGACATATGCGAATTGCGCTTTGAGAATCACAATATAATGGTATTTTCTTTATGTTAATAACATAGTCATGTAATGGACTTGGGATATAGATCACTTGAAAAGTATAATTTAAAAAAATCTTCTTATCAGATGATTTAATTTGTAATCAGCATGACAAAAATAGCATCGTATTTCTCATATCCCTAACTGACGGTTTCGTTCTTATCTAAACAGTTGTCGTAAGTGAACATCTCTGATAATCACACTAATTAGGAAAAGCCTTTGCTACATGGTGAGTTAACATATGTTATTGCAGTGGAATAAAGTGGGATATTTTTTGACGCAACCTTTTTGATGTTCGAGCATTGTATGTTTATAATATAGTGGATCCTATACATTATATTTTGTTTGACATATCTCACACACTGTATGGATAATGTAGTGATTCCTAGATATTTGACTTGATTCCTCGAAATAAGTATGGTTAAAATATATAAGATCATAGGCATCATGGTGAAGGATTTTTTGATGCCATATCCTAGTCTATGGTTAAAATAGTAAAGGGTGAAGGACATTACTTGCAAGATGTGTCATATCCAGTCTACGGTTATAATAGACAGGTTCAAGGACAAAATAAACCCTTTGACATTAACGACCAGACAAGTATCTCTTAGCATGTAAACTATGTTATCAGGGTGAACCCTGCTTAGTGGTTAGTGAATCAGGAGATCATGGGACTTGATACAAATAACATGTTTCTAGGGATTGAGTCTGGTAAGATAAAATTGAATAGACTATCTCACACTGATGATTTAGACATACCGATCAATTAGCATGAGTGCATGACTTAGTAACATCTCAACGGATGGTCATACTGATCACATACATAGAGAGATTTATACAAATACAACATCATGCTTTTATGGACATTAATTAGTCAAATTTTCGTTCTTGAACACTAAATTTCAACATCAGTTCCTGGAGGTAAACTTCACCAGTGGATAGGATTATCATTGAAATTAATCAAATATGTAGTTCAATTCTAGAATGTAAAATTCACCATTAACTCTTTAGACTATGTACAAAACAAAAATATTAAAAAAAAAGGAATTAGTCTCCAAAGAAAACAATCAACTAGAGTAATTGTAGTTTTTTAGTGAGATTTTAAATTCAATATTTTTCGAGTCTTTTGAATTGAATAGACATTAAAAATTTTCTATTTTAAAAACACCTACCTCTAAAATTTTATCAAAAACAACAAAACATGTTTTTATTATTTCCTTGTGTCAATATATTTGCTCGTACTTTTTAATTAAAAATGAGAGAAGAAGTGGTCTTTCATTTTGAAGAAACATCACTCTGATGGATTGATTGTATGGTTAGAGGTCAACATTAATGATAATTTTAGATTAAAGCAGTCTTTATGACCATCGAGTTAAAAGTTTGTGATCTTACCAATTCATCTAAAAATCCATTTTAGAAGAAAACATCATTATAATAGTCCATCGAGTGTCATTCAGCATCCTCTCATTCAAATGTAGCATCCAAATGTCAACCTGCTATAATGATTTTTTAATATAAGACAACACACTTATAAAACATATTGTTTTAAATTTAAGATATGTAATCTTAGGGATTCTTCTAGAAATCCATTTTCTGCCACACAAAATAACATATCCCAAAATATAATCATCATTCTCTTTTTATGCAACCAATATCTCATAAAAAGATAATCATTGTTTCTGACATATAAATTAGGTGCATTAGAACGTTGTTGCATGTATGGGTCCAGTATGTTGAATCTATATGTCCGGAAATCAGTATTGTGTGATATTGTTAATAATATACAATCCTATAGGGTCTCACTTTTATTAGGGTGGCACATTTTGTATATTTATTATTAATATGATTCTTAATAAATAAGACCAATTCTTTTATTTATTTAGGGAATAATTATTTTTTGTGCAAATAAAAATTAAAAGAGAGTATAACTAAACTTTTAGACTAGTTAAATCTTTTTGTCTTTTACCTAAAGACAAAGTTTACATTTTATAAACTTTGATATTATAAGATTTAAACAATTCTTCTCCTCTCAAGCATGTTGGCTGAAAATGATAACGACATGGGAGTTTGTTCGTCAACCTCCCTCATTTTTCCCCCATCCCTCAAGGTAAGGTTATTACTTTACATTGTAACGTAGGGTTGTTTTTGCTTTTCCATGAGTATATAAGAGAGAGTGTTACATGAGTTTTTGGCTAGTTGTTTAAGCTCTTTTCTTCTCTTCCATATGATGGTCAAATCATCTTTCTTCCTCTCATCTCTCTCTCTCTCTCTCTGTCTCTCTCTGTCTCTGTCTCAATTTAAGTTAGTTTGGTGATTAGATGCCCTCTTTAGTTGTCTCATTCAGTGCTTATATGATTTAAGTATTTAAAGGCTTAAGACACTCAAAAATATAAGAATGAACTAGCATTCCAAGTGCCTTGTCTTCATGGTGGGTAATTGTAAAGAACATCATACACTTTGATTTTTCTATCTTCACTAACACCACAAAACAAACTGGGTTCAAAGGCTTACTTTTTTGTTCTTTTTAACATCATTCTAACCTCTATAAATGGATCCTCAAAGGTTTGATTTGTTATAAACTCAAAATTAAGCATGTTATTTTTAAAGTCCTATTGTTGGTTTTAATGAACAAACACACTTATATTTTGTATCAAAACTCATCATAGTAGAAGCGACGTTGGTTGGCTAACAAATATAGGTGGCGGTTGGGTGAAGATTGTGTCGACTGGAGGGTACCTGGGTTTCGACCAAACCTTATTATATATGCAATTATTATGTGGTCAATGTTCTGATATTATAATATTTCATATAAATTAAAATAATAATTACCTTCACATACGGGAATTTTACTTGTTGAGATGTTTACAATTTCCTTATAGTGCGACCCTCTTTTACAATTCGTTTTCCAGGTATATGCAACTCTACATCAACAATATCAGTAACACCTTTCTTCCTATTCTGCAAAAAAGAAATCATAAAATCATAAGACTAGATACTAACACATATATGTGTGTGTCTGTATGTGTGTGTGTGTGTATATATATATATATATATACATATCGGTTGAACGTATTCATATTACCAAACAACGTATTCTCTTAGTTATTCTCATAGAATAGCATTGTTTGTACGTCCAAACAACACATGTCAATTCACATTTGAACCTAGCCATATATATATATATATATATATATATATATATATATATATATATATATATATATATATATATATATATATATTGTAACATCCTAATTTCCCGATATCAGTTTAAAGACCTAAGAGTCATATTTCAAAGGCGACTCGACGAGTGGATAGACCAATTCGTCGAGCAGTGACCAAATCAGCCGCTTGGAATTTAGACCCTACTTGACGACTTGGAGGACCCGACTCGACGAGTAGGTGTTGGAAAGTGATAACCTTAATTTCTAGGGTTTGCAGCCTATTTAAAGGTATTAACTTTCCTCCTCATCCTCCCTTGTCACCTTCACATCCAGAGAAACTCAAATCGCTAGCTAGTCTCTATTCTTTAGTGTGTGAGATTTGTTTAATCTATCGATGATTACCCAAATAGTATCATAACCACTTGAAGTCTTGGGTAACTTGGTTATGAAATCCATTGTAACCCGCTCCCACTTCCATTCTGGGATTTCAGGTTGTTGTAATAAGCCTGAAGGTTTCTGGTACTCTACCTTAATTTTGGCACAAGTAAGACACTTGCTCACAAAGGTAGCGATTTCGGCCTTCATGTTAGGCCACCAATATAGCTTCTTATGGTCTAGATACATCTTGTCTGATCCTGGGTGAATGGAGTATCGGGTTTTGTGTGCTTCATTCATAACCACATCTAGGTAACCACCGAACTTTGGTGTCCAGATCTGGTTCATGAAATAATAGACTCCATCATCCCTGACTTTGAAGTTCTTATCCATTCCTCTCAGAGTTTCTCCTGTTATGTTTTCAGGTTTCAAGGCTTCAATTTGAGCTTCCTTGATCTGCGTGGACAGATGCGAATGGATTGTCATGGTCAACGACTTTACCCGGCGTCCCGAGTATTCTTTTCTACTAAGGGCGTGAGCTACTACATTTACTTTACCAGGGTGATAAAGAATTTCACATTCGTAATCGTTCAGTAGCTCCACCTATCGTCGTTGTCTCATATTCAGCTCTTTCTGATTGAAGATGTGTTGGAGACTTTTATGGTCCGTGAATATTGTGCATTTCGTGCCATATAAGTAATGTCTCCAGATCTTCAGAGCAAACACCACTACTCCTAGTTCAAGGTCATGTGTTGTATATTGACTTCATGTGTCTTTAGTTGTCTTGAGGCATAGGATATAACCTTTCCTCTTTGCATACGAACACATCCAAGCCCTTGATTAGAAGCATCACAGTACACTACGAAATCCTCTGTCCCTTCAGGGAGAGACAGGATCGGTGCACTACACAAGGCTCGCTTCAGCATTTGAAACGCTATTTCTTGCTTTTCTCCCCAGCTAAAAGTTACACCCTTTTGGGTTAGAGTAGCAAGAGGCTTAGCTATTCGAGAGAAATTTTGAATGAATCTGCGATAATAGCCAGCAAGACCTAAGAATTGACGGATTTTTGTAGGTGTTTTAGGTGCTCACCAGTTTTCAATTGCCTTTATTTTGGAAGGGTCAACGTGTATTCCTTCTGAACTGACCACGTGACCTAGGAATTCTACCTTCCTGATCCAAAATTCACACTTTGAAAACTTCGCATAGAGCTTCTCCGATCTAAGAGTTTGTAATATTTGACGAAGATGTTGGCCATGTTCTTCTTTGCTCTTTGAGTAGATAAGGATATCGTCAATGAAGACTATAACGAATTTGTCCAAGAATGGACGACACACTCTGTTCATTAGGTCCATGAACACTCCAGGTGCATTCGTCAATCTGAATGGCATCACTATAAACTCGTAATGACTATAACGAGTTATGAACGTGGTTTTGGGAACGTCTTCCTGCAAAATTCGTAACTGGTGATACCCGGATCTTAAGTCTATCTTCGAGAAGTAGTTCGCCCCTTGAATTTGGTCGAATAGATCGTCAATGCGAGGCAGAGGGTATCGATTCTCGATTGTAAGTTTATTCAGCTCGCGGTAGTCTATACACATGCGGAATGATCCATCCTTCTTCTTTACAAACAAAACCGGTGCTCCCCAAGGTGAGAAGCTTGGTCTTATGAAACCTTTACTTAGGAGTTCGTTAAGTTGGCTGGATAATTCCTGCATTTCAGAAGGTGCAAGACGATAGGGGGATTTGGCTACAGGGGTAGCTCCAGGGATTAAGTCGATTCGGAATTCGACTTGTCGCTTGGGAGGCACCCCTGGAAGATCATCGGGAAATACATCGGGAAAGTTGCAGACCTCAAGAATGCTTGTGATATCTTTCACTTCTTGCTTTTTGTCTACCACATGAGCTAGGAATGTACAATATTACTTGCGAAGGTATTTCTGTGCCTTGATGTATGAAATGATCTGAAGGTTCGTTCTGGGTTTGTCGCCATAGATAATAAGAGTTTCGTTAATTGGTAAGTTCAAACGAATAGCTCTTTCATAGCATAGGATGTCGACATGGTTGGGGCACAACTAATCCATACCTATTATGATGTCAAAACTTTTGATAGAGACCGGCATAAGGTCTATTGGGAAAGACAAGTCATTTAAGGTAAGGGTACATCCTATATATATATATATATATATATCATTCATGGATTCGGATTTCCCGTTAGCCATTTCTACGATGAAGGTTTTATTTAGTGGTTGGGAGTTCTCATTTAGTAGATGTTTAAAGTTATGGCTCACGAAGCTCCTCTCGGCACCATAATAAAAAAGAATGCATGCATAAGTATTATTGAGAAGGAACGTACCCGTGACCACAGCAGGGTGTGCTACCACTTCTTCGTGACCTAGTGCTAGAATTATCCCAACCCCACCGGCATTTCCAGCTTTTGGACAATCTTTCTTGAAATGCCCCACATCATTGCATTGGTAGCATGCTCGACTTACACCAGCGGTAGGTACTTGGTTAAGGGGTTGAGGTGGTGTTCTACAGAATCGGGCAGTATGCCCTTTCCTGTTGCAGTTACGACACTGCATTTCAGGGCAATTTCAGGTGTGGTGAAAATTGCACTTGTTTCATTTAGGGAGGCTACCGACATAGGGCTTAGTTGGTGCTGAGTAGTTAGGGGCAACAACAGGTGCAGTAGTAGGTATGGTAGCAGGCACAGTAGTAGCATGTACTGCCACTATTTGTTGCTTCTTTGAAGGTTCTAGAGGAGATTTTCCCTTCCTTTTATTCCAACCCTTCTTCTTGCATTTGTTGTTGTTCTCCCTAGGTTGTTCTGGGGCAGTAACCACAGAGTTTTGACGGTTTCCGTGGTCAATAAGTGACTGTGCCTTTTCCTTGGCATTGTCAAAAGTGATAGGTTATCACAATCAGGAATTTTTGTGCCTTGTAACTACAACACTTAAGTCAAATTATGAATCCAAAAACATAAGAGCATGTATGATGCTTACTCTATGACAACAAATTTCAATCAAATACACCATACAAGCATTACAAATAGTCAACAAGCAATTGGAAACCCTAGAAGTTCTTGTTTAGGTCCATTTTTGACTAGGACTTCTTTATTGGGCCCAATGGACCAATAAGCTTCCAAATTTGGCTATCTTGGGTTTAGAACTCTTGAATGGGCTCTAATTGGACCCACTTCCATTTATTTCAACATTTTGGGCCATATTGGGCCTAGAATGAAATAAATTAAGTATATGAACCATTTTGGGCCATAATTAACCTAATGTAGCCCTAATAGGTCATAATAATCATATTTAAGATTATTTGGACCAAACATCACTTGACATAACCATGAAAAAGGCATAAGCATACAAGGCCCAAATTCTTTTCTCTTCCTCTCAAATTCTCGGCCCAAGCCCAAGTAAAAAGGGAGAGTTGACTTCTCATGGCCACCTCATTTTTACATTATGGTCTTCCATGCATCTTATCCCATGTTTCCATGCACACGTCACTTCAAGATCTCTCTCTTTCCCTCTCTCTTACTCTCGGCCGATTCAAAACACACACACACACACACACAATTCTCCCACAAATCTCTCAAGGAAACTCCCTCCACTCTTCATCAAGATCTCGAATTTTTTAAGGTTTTTCAAGAAGATATTTCCACAAATTCTTCATCTAAGGTAAGATTATGCTTGGATCTATGATCTAGATTCTTTGTTTTATCAAAAATCTCTTTCTAGTCCATGCAAAAATCATGATCACTCTCTTAGAAACTCCCTAAGTTCGAAATCAACAAGGGAAGACTTGTTAGAGCTGAAAACAACATCAAACTTCTTCCAATCTTCTCCAAAACCGAAATCCAACTCAAGGTGAGCTTCATACCCCCTATTTTTTGGTTTTTATGAGTTTTTTGGGGGGAGAATACAAGCAAATGTGTAGATCTATGAGTATATGTATGCTTTGTGTGATTTCTATGCTTATATATATGTTCTTATGTGATTGTGGTGTTGGTACTACTCAAAAAGAGCATAGAAACCGAGATCTACAACATGTTGAATGAAATAAGTATAACTTATATTATTTCACACAAATCAATTCTAGAAAAATAACCAAGTTGGTGAATATGAACATCTTTGGGCTTAAAACCCATTTATGGGCTCAAAATGCTAAAAATATAAAACTAAAGGGCCCAAAATGACAAAATACAAATTCTGAAGGTTGATATGAGTCAAAACAGTTTATAAAATGTATTTTCTGAAAATTTACTCTTTTGAAGGGTTGAAATGTGAATTTTTAAACATAATGGGCCAAAAATGAACTTTTTGGCCTAATAAACCCCAAATTGCGAGATTTTTAATTTGGAGGGGCTGAAACTGCACTTTTCTTTAAAACAGGGGACTACTAGTTTCAACCGAAGATGCAAAAATTTTCCATTTTGGGTCAAAATTGTAAAAATGGCGAAAATACAAGTTTCAACCGAGAAAACTTCATTTTGAGGGACTAAAACTGTTTTTCAAGTAAATTTGAGCTGAAAAATACCTTTTCAACAAGTTTTGATACTAAAGTGTCAAGAAAAATGGTTTAAGGACTAAAATGGAAATTCTTTTATATAAAGGGTTTAAAGTGTAAATTTATCCAAGAAGGGGCTTCAAAAAGAAAAATTCTAATGTTTAAAACTATAAATCCTTTAAGATATAATACGAGTACCACGACTACCGGCGAAATGTAATACACCTTCAACATCAAAATCGTTACCCAACGAATTGATTCGGTCTCGAATCAATAGCGAATCAAAAATCAATACACGATGATACTTCAATACACACGCGGAAATTTACGGGAAGTCAATACACACATGGGAATTCACTAGATGTCGATACACCATCTTTGGGCCCGAAAGTTTCAAATCGTGCTTGTTGGGCCTAGCTAGCCCAATGACATGATCTTTGGGCCCGAAGGAAATGCGCTTACATGTTGTTGGGTCTTATACGACCTAATACCGTGTAAAAGGACTTTCAATAGCTTTTGTGTTGTTGGGCACCAAGGGTCCATTGGTACTGCTAGTAAAGTCGAGAAGTCAAATGCGAGTCGGGCCAAGGGCCTTTCGCATTCACGATAGCCTTGAACGACTCATGGAATTAACGGGGGCTTCGCACCCTCTTTTCTTCCTAGGTTGTGGGGCTATGGGAAGTCTGGGTGGTTGGATTAGGTGAATAGTACGGACGACGCCTAAGGGATCGTTTGTATAGTTGTAAGCTAGTCATTTTCATTAATGCGTGATTATAACAACTCACCACCCATAATTAATCCATTGTCACCTGGAATTATCGAATGCACACGTCGCAACGGCATATCATTATATAAAACGCGTAATTTAAACTATTAGGAAAACATTGGGTTTTCCTAGGGATTTCAACACTTACGCCTACGTGATGCATACCAAGTCTAACAATTTTTCACACTTATAGAAATAAACAAGCATACTTACGGATCTTCACACTTTTTCTTACTTACAATAATCTTTTTAGAAAATATCGGATTTTCTGGTGGTTTTTTTTTCAAAATAATACAAATCATTATGTTTCAAACATTACTTATGAACTCACCAACATTTCATATGTTGACGTTTTCCAAAATACTTGTATTCTCAGGTAACAGGTAAATCGAAGGAAAAATGTACTCAGTGATGTCTTGTTGTTTGTTTAACTAGTATCGAACAATCTACTTGTTGGGAATGTAATATTTTGAAACAATGTACTAAATGTAAACAATACCAGTTGTAATATTTCAATGCATGGTGATGAATGATGTTATGTTTCATGTATATTCATTGTGATGGTATTCAATTGAGTCACAACAGCCCTCGGACGTTTCCGCCGTCTGGTTCGGGGGTGTGACAGGTTGGTATCAGAGCTCTGTTTATAGTGAACTAGCATATCTAGCCACACATTGATATGAATCTATAAACCAAAAGAGGGACTAACACAACTCTGAACAAAACATGTAAAACACAACAATAAAACACCCTTTCTTTCATTAGGAATAAGAACATAACGCCGAACCAAACAAAATAACGCTAGTATCCCGGTAAATTCAGGATTGTTTTTAGTGGTATCAAGGAGTTGATGTAGCCTGATCAACTACATTCCCTCCAAGGTATAACTAACACATGTTCTGATGAGATCGCGATAGCTAGAGAACCTAAAAACAAACCCCTTTATCACCAAAAAGAGGAGAATGCCTACATAGTCTATACAATAGTTGTAGCATCCTAGGAATAATGTTAGCATATTTACACACTCTCGCAGTCAGCATGGTTGGTTTTCATCACCCCGGAGATCCTTACTTCCCTAACCAGAGAAATAACGGATGGTTAGACGACGAGCCTGAGGAAGACCCCGAAGAGGAATCTGACGCGGAACCGGAGGCAGGAGTCGAGGGCGAGCCTGCCGAACCAGAAGAGGAACAGGAGGAGGAAGAAGATGAAGGGAACTTCGAGAAGGAACTCGATGGCAGTGAAGGGGGTGATTCGGACGCAAAGTCCGAGGTCATCAACCCCCCTTACCCGATCAGGGTGCCTGCTTACCAGGTGGGCCCCACTGGTCCTACACCTCCTTTGGGTATTGATCTCTGGAGATGGAGCAGACAGCAGGGACAGCGACCCCCGTACGGCATGTCACGCGAGTTCTTTGACCTGCGGGACGGAGGACCGGCATATCGAGGCCTTCCAGTCATGGTGAAACAGTTACGGAACACTGGCGACCTTGCTCAGAGCACTGCCGTCCAGGTACGCCAGTTGTGGACTAGGGTCAAGCGTGCAGAACAGGAGACACGTGACGTTCTTTGAGAGTTCCACATGAGGGAGGTGAGGTGGGAGTCTTGACTCCAGGACGCAGAACGACAGGTGGCTCGTCTTCAGGGAGCATCCACATCCTCGGCACCACCCCCGGGCACAACTCATCGCGACTAGAGATAGACTTATCTTACTAGGTCATTAGGAACTATGCTATGTACCTCGACTCTATGTTTAAGTGACTACACTACTCATAGAGCCGTTATGCTATCGAACTAGTGTCACTCATGTATGCTCTCACGAGCAAAATTTTCATGTATCAAATGCAGATAATATTAGTAAACTTTTACGTGTTTTGTTACGACATTTCAAATTGCTATGTGTTGCGAATCTATGATTGTATGCTAAATGGTAGAAGTACTTAAGTTCGTACCATACACCTAGTCAGTAGGATCACAACCTCACGGAAACCACATACACTCAACATCTTTCCGTTTCATGACAGAAAGATGCCTCAGCGACCTACTCGTGGAAACCCTGGACCAACCCCACCCGAAGTTGACTCAGCCGCATTCCAGGCAGCGGTATCTGCTATGGTCACCGCAGCGATGGCACAAATTCATCAAGGGAACAATGGATGAGTCAACGGGCAAGGGGTCGGGAGTTCGAACAACGGAATGAATCAAGGACCCACCAAAACATGTACCTACAAGAACTTCACAAACGCCAAACCACGAACCTTTAACGGAACTGGAGGGGTGATCACTCTGAAGCGATGGATCAAGAAGTTGGAATCGGTATTCGAAATATGCGACTGTCCTAAGGAAATGAAGGTGAAGTTTGCAGCATGCACTTTTGTTGATCAAGCGCTCTCTTAGTGGAACGGACACGTGGAAGCCATGACACTCCCTGTAGCCAACTCCATGCCGTGGGCAGAAATGAAAGAAATGTTGATGGCTGAATACTGCCCACGAGGCGAGATTCAGAAAATGGAGCAAGAGTTGTGGAACCTCACTGTGCGGAATTCAGATATCGATGCCTACATATCAAGATTTAGTGAACTATCTCTGTTATTCCCAGGCATGATCACCTCGGAAGGAAAGAAGATCGAGCGATTCATCTGGGGACTAACCTCTCCGATCCAAGGAAACGTGATAGCTACAAATCCCGAAACTTTCGACAGTGCTAAGAGATTGGCGAAGAAGCTGTATGACCTGAAATCACTAAAAGAAAACTCCATGAGTCTTATCTATACCTGAAATCACTATTCAAGACAAAAACAAAACTAAAAGAAAACTTAGCACACAAATTAAAATAGAAACAAAAATATTTTTTGGATTTTTGGTTTTTCTGAAAAAGAAATAGAACAAAAATAACACTATTTTTGGATTTTTAATTTTTTTGATTTTTCTTTGATTTTTGAATTTTTTTTTTCCATTATTTTTAATTTTAAATTCTCCCCTAATATTTAAATTAGAAGAAACTATGACAAATTTAACAAAAATAAAAATAATATCTAACTTTAAGAGTGATTTGGGATCAAAGTTTTTAGACAGCCTTTATCCACTTGTTGGTACCTTCCATATTCACATATTTGTCTGGTCGATCGTCGGTATTGTGGTCCACTTAAACACGAAAAATTTGTGACAGATTTAGGACATACTATTTGTTACAAGACAAGGTGAACTGAAGTACCTAAAAATTTTATCTGATCCTAATTCCTTAGATATTATATCTTAAGGACCATTCATCTAACGACGACCAGGGACATACTATTTGTTACAAGACAAGGTGAACTTAAGCAGCGAGATCTATAGACAATCTTTATGTGTTCAATTTTAAGTGTACTAGAACGTGTTTCCCGCTTCCTGATATGCCCCAGCCATCAAGAACTTCCAGAGTACTCCTTAGACCGGGTGAGCAGACAACCATTCAGAGAGAGAAGAAATACAGAATTCTATTGCTAACTACTTCAGAGGGGTTGAGAAGAAGAAGGTTGCATATGCTGTGTACCAGGTCGGATTAGAAGTCGCGCAAAGGAGATAGCATATGGCTAACAGATGAGAAGTATTTCACACATATATTTCACACACACACATATATATAAATATATCCTGCAGAGAAATAGAGTCGCATATGTTGTGTACCAGGTCGGATTGGACGTCACGCAAAGGAGACAACATATGACTAACAGACGGAAAGAAAGAAAATGATATTCTACAGACCTAATTTATCGGAATTTACCAGTCGCCCCATCCAACCGGAATTAAGGACAGAATCCGCACATCGAGGAATAGTTAAACCACGGTTCCAAGTACGGGTTCAATTAATGTGACGAGTAGATTCCCACATATATCTCCCTGCTCAACCTATTCGAGCGTCGTATTGTCAGGCTGAACATATCTAACTAGGTCAAGATTTGTCAAGTCTATAAATTTCCTAAGTTCAACTCTGCGTAGTCATGTCCATTTAGAATCTTTCGTGCCTACTGACGCATCAAGTCAGAGCATAGACCCTTCAACTTCGGGTACGTTACGCGGACTCAGGTTGCCTGTTATCACATTATCATATCACTTCACGAAACAACTCCTGCAAGCACATTTCATAACCAACAATTTTTTAATAATTTTTTTTAATTTTCTAATGTTTTTTTTTTAATTTTTAAATTTTTGTTTTGTTTTTATTTCTCCTCCTAAATTTGTGCATAGGAAAGAAACGAAAGTAAATGCACGAATTTAAACTATCCTAAAACAAAAATTAGTCTTTAAAGCGAATCAACTTAAGACAAACTCAGGAGTATAGAGAAGAAAACGCAAACCGTAAGCCACCGATTAAATTTGCATCCAGAAGGTCTGAGAACAGCACACGTAATCTCAGAACAGATCCAAAAATTCTTCATATCATTAATCACTAACCCCATGTGATCCCTTCTTTTCTTCCTTTCCCACAATAGGACACATATTCTCAAACAAAGGTCTGAGTGTCGTACAGTTGAGAGATGTCCCCTATCAAGTGCCAGGAACAGCCACTACCAACAAACCGAAGTCTGATGATATGCCTCCATAGCTGCTCCGACACAGAGCAGGATTAGTTGGTCTTTGGAACCCAGTCCATTTTGAAACTGGGTCGACCTTTGTCATCAATGCAGTGTACTCTCTCCCATGACATATCCTTTGGTACCCATCTATATTCGGGTTTAACCCATTTCTTTTTCGATCCGATGGGCGCCTCGATACTTGATTTGGAACTTGAAGCTAATTGCCAAGATGACTTTGACCTAGCCGGTCTTGGTTTTGTTGGGGCATCTCTTGGATTGGATGGTCGACATTTCCTTCTTTCCCTTGGCATTTAAATTCTTTGCCTTGTGGGTTGGATGATTGGCCTTGGGAGTTGAATTCTTGGCCTTCTTGGCATTCCAGTCGTCAATGTCTGATCGTGATCTCGAGGGATATCTTTTGGAGTGTCTCCCTCTTGACGCGTTCTGCCAGCCTTGTGCGTAGTAGGGAACATACGCGCGATGTGGACAATTTCGGGCAATGTGACCAGGTGTTCCACAATGAAAGCAAGTCTTTTTCTTCACTGTGAAGTTATCTCTTCCTGCCCCTGGTGGCGTATCCTTGCCTTGTCTCTTACTTTTCCCACACACACAGTTGCAACAGGCACTCTGTTTAACTTGAAATGGTGGCCTGTATTTACCAACGGGAGGTTGATTAGAAGCAACATATTCAGAGTTCAAGGGGTCGTTTGTTTGTTCAGAAGAACTCTTGTTGTTCTCATCCTCTTTTACTTTGCCTGCACAAGAAGTAGCAACATTAGAATCTTCAATATTAATAACTCCTCCTGACACAAATCCAACTCGTTTTCCATATTGAAGATGTGGCTCCCTGTCAGTTTCGTCCTATGTCATAGGGATGGATGTGTAGTTATGATTATAAGGAGGAGGTACACTATCATACCCTATACCCTTGCTTTGATTTTCTATGAATTTTAACTGGGTTTCATATAAGGACTTGACTGTCTGACTTGACGCAATATAATTTTTGAAACTGACATCAGTTTTTCCACACTTGATTTTTAAAGCGTCAAGTTCTTCAGTTACAGCAACAAGTTGTCTCTTAACATAATCAGAATTTTCACACTTGTTGCTATACTCTTCCTGAAGTTTCCTAAAGTCTTTGGTTTTAGCTTCTAATTCAGCCTTCAGGGGTTTCTGTCCTTTCCTGAGTTGATATCCTTCATATCTCAGGTCCTCAACTTCTCTTTTAAATAAATCAATTTGATCCCGAAGAAATTTAATCGTATCTTCACATGATTAAGAACATGAAACTTCACATGAATGAGAACATGACACTTCATTGACTGGAAGGTTTACAGAACTCTTTAAAGCGTCAAGCTCTTCAATTACTTCAGCAATACTAAGACGATTGAGATCTTTTGTCTTCTTGATGACAGCTACATTCATATCCCACGATCTTGGAAGTGAATTTAGCAGCTTTTTGTTTATCTCGGAGTTAGTCAAGAAGATCCCGGCTATATTCATCTCAATAGTACGTGTAGTAAATCGCTGCAATTGAGCTTCCAGGGTTTCTCCAGGGATATAATCGAACATGTTGAAATTTTGTCTTAAGATATCCTGACGACTCTCTTTCATGTTTTCAAACTCCCTCGTGGACCTTAAAATCGATTAAAAAAAACTAGAAGCTATAATTTAAAAGTCAAACTTAAAATGCCTTTTTTTTTAATCAACCTTAAAAGTAAAAATTTTAAAAAAAATTAAACTCAAAAGTCAAACGGAAAAGCTAAATTTGAAAATTTAAAAGTCAAATGAGAAAGTCAAAGCTTAAAGTCAAAGGTCAAACTTGGAAGTCAAAGTCAAAATCTAAGGTCAAAAGTTAAAAATAAAAGTCAAAATTTATAAAATATAATTTTTGGTTTGAAAAAAGGAATTTAAAATTAAAGAAAAGTCAATTTTGGGCTGAAAATGACAAGAATGCGAAAGTTTGGATGCGAAAAGGAGTGTTTAAGAATTAAATTTCGGACTAATAAAACAAGTTTCAGGTTAGTTCAACTGGTAAGCTGCGAAGGAGGACAGATTGATGACCCGTGTTCGATCCTTGCCAGACGCAAAACCGTTCCAAATTTTTATGAAGTGCGCTGATGCAAGCCTTTGCTGAGAATGAAGATCCGGATACAAGAGATTCGCACACACATAAAGCTCCCGTTTCTCTCCTCTCTGGCCGTAAACTCCTTAGGGTTCATCAATCCATACTCCTCACCCTAACACCTCTATTTATACATGTTGGATATGGGCCGGAAACATATGGGCCGTAAATGAGTTTACGTCCGTAAGGTGTTTACGGGCGTAAACTCAGCCGTAAACTAGGCCTTAAAAATTCATAAATATTACAGAAAAGCAATTGCCTAGAAAAGTAAAGTATAAACCATATTTTGACCCAACATCCCGGCTCAGACAAGATGTATTTGGATATTAAACAACACTATTGGTGGCCTAACATGAAGGCAGAAATTGCCACCTATGTTGGTAAGTGCCTTACTTGTGCCAAGGTAAAGGTGGAGTACCAGAAGCCCTCAGGATTATTACAGCAACCGGTGATCCCTGAGTGGAAATGGGAAGGGATTTCTATGGATTTTGTGACCAAGCTACCCAAGACGCCGGATGGACTAGACACCATATGGGTAATAGTCGACCGACTGACGAAATCTGCCCATTTCCAGCCAATAAAAGAATCCTACAAGATGGAGAGACTGACACGTTTATACATTCGAGAAATCGTGAGACTCCACGGAGTACCAGTGTGTATTATCTCAGATAGAGACAGTAGATTCACTTCACGTTATTGGCAATCACTTTAGAAAGCACTCGCAACCCATCACGACATGAGCACCGCTTACCACCCACAAACGGACGGTCAAAGCGAACGAACCATTCAAACGCTCGAAGACATGCTTTGCGCATGTGTGATAGACTTTGGGAAGTCTTGGGATACCCACTTACCTTTAGTCGAATTCTCGTATAACAACAGTTACCATTCGAGCATCAAGGTCGTTCCTTTCGAAGCACTATACGGGCGTAAGTGTATATCACCGTTATGTTGGGCTGAGGTGGGCGACACCCAGCTAGCAAAAGCACTCACATCGGACAAGGCGCTAACGGGAACGGAGATCATTCATGAAACCACGGAAAAGATAGTTCAAATCAGAGCTCGATTACAGGCATCGCGCGACCGACAAAAGAGCTACGCCGATAAACGGTAAAAGCCCTTAGAGTTTCCGGTCGGGGATTCAGTACTGTTAAAGGTCTCACCTTGGAAAGGAGTCATTCGTTTCGGAAAACGGGGAAAACTGAACCCACTATACATTGGACCTTTCGAGATCGTCGCCCGAATAGGTCTACTGCGTACAAATTGCAACTACCCGCGGAGCTAAACAGTGTACACCCCGTGTTCCATGTCTCTAATCTAAAGAAGTGTCTATCGGACGAAACACTCGTTATTCCCTTGACGAGATTGAAATCAACAAGAATCTCCTATTCGTTAAAGAACCGGTCGAAATTATGGACAGGGAGGTGAAACGTATTAAGCAAAGTCGCATCCCGATCGTGAAAGTATGGTGGAACGCAAAGCGTGGGCCAGAATTCACGTGGGAAAGCGCAGATCAAATGAAGCAAAAGTACCCTCACCTATTCTAGCATTCTCAAATCTAGCTTTCAAAAGAATTTCGGGACGAAATTCCCTCTAACGGGGGGATAATGTCACAATCAGGAATTTTTGTGCCTTGTAACTACAACACTTAAGTCAAATTATGAACCCAAAAACATAAGAGCATGTATGATGCTTACTCTATGACAACAAATTTCAATCAAATACACCATACAAGCATTACAAATAGTCAACAAGCAATTGGAAACCCTAGAAGTTCTTGTTTAGGTCCATTTTTGACTAGGACTTCTTTATTGGGCCCAATGGACCAATAAGCTTCCAAATTTGGCTATCTTGGGTTTAGAACTCTTGAATGGGCTCTAATTGGACCCACTTCCATTTATTTCAACATTTTGGGCCATATTGGGCCTAGAATGAAATAAATTAAGTATATGAACCATTTTGGGCCATAATTAACCTAATGTAGCCCTAATAGGTCATAATAATCATATTTAAGATTATTTGGACCAAACATCACTTGACATAACCATGAAAAAGGCATAAGCATACAAGGCCCAAATTCTTTTCTCTTCCTCTCAAATTCTCGGCCCAAGCCCAAGTAAAAAGGGAGAGTTGACTTCTCATGGCCACCTCATTTTTACATTATGGTCTTCCATGCATCTTATCCCATGTTTCCATGCACACGTCACTTCAAGATCTCTCTCTTTCCCTCTCTCTTACTCTCGGCCGATTCAAAACACACACACACACACACAATTCTCCCACAAATCTCTCAAGGAAACTCCCTCCACTCTTCATCAAGATCTCGAATTTTTTAAGGTTTTTCAAGAAGATATTTCCACAAATTCTTCATCTAAGGTAAGATTATGCTTGGATCTATGATCTAGATTCTTTGTTTTATCAAAAATCTCTTTCTAGTCCATGCAAAAATCATGATCACTCTCTTAGAAACTCCCTAAGTTCGAAATCAACAAGGGAAGACTTGTTAGAGCTGAAAACAACATCAAACTTCTTCCAATCTTCTCCAAAACCGAAATCCAACTCAAGGTGAGCTTCATACCCCCTATTTTTTGGTTTTTATGAGTTTTTTGGGGGGAGAATACAAGCAAATGTGTAGATCTATGAGTATATGTATGCTTTGTGTGATTTCTATGCTTATATATATGTTCTTATGTGATTGTGGTGTTGGTACTACTCAAAAAGAGCATAGAAACCGAGATCTACAACATGTTGAATGAAATAAGTATAAATTATATTATTTCACACAAATCAATTCTAGAAAAATAACCAAGTTGGTGAATATGAACATCTTTGGGCTTAAAACCCATTTTTGGGCTCAAAATGCTAAAAATATAAAACTAAAGGGCCCAAAACGACAAAATACAAATTCTGAAGGTTGAGATGAGTCAAAACAGTTTCAAAAATGTATTTTCTGAAAATTTACTCTTTTGAAGGGTTGAAATGTGAATTTTTAAACATAATGGGCCAAAAATGAATTTTTGGCCCAATAAAGCCCAAATTGCGAGATTTTTAATTTGAAGGGGCTGAAACTGCACTTTTCTTTAAAACAGAGGACTACTAGTGTACCAAGTCCATTTCAAGGGTTAAAAATGCTCTTCAAATTTAAAAGGGCCCAATGATGCAAAAATTTTCCATTTTGGGTCAAAATTATAAAAATTGCGAAAATAGAGGTTTCAACCGAGAAAACTTCATTTTGAGGGACTAAAACTGTTTTTCAAGTAAATTTGAGCTGAAAAATACCTTTTCAACAAGTTTTGATACTAAAGTGTCAAGAAAAATGGTTTAAGGACTAAAATGGAAATTCTTTTATATAAAGGGTTAAAAGTGTAAATTTATCCAAGAAGGGGCTTCAAAATGAAAAATTCTAATGTTTAAAACTATAAATCCTTTAAGATAAAATATGAGTACCATGACTACCGGCGAAACGTAATACACCTTCAACATCAAAATCGTTACCAAACGAATTGATTCGGTCTCGAATCAATAGCGAATCAAAAATCAATACACGATGATACTTCAATACACACGCGGAAATTTACGGGAAGTCAATACACACGTGGGAATTCACCAGATGTCGATACACCATCTTTGGGCCCGAAAGTTTCAAATCGTGCTTGTTGGGCCTAGCTAGCCCAATGACATGATCTTTGGGCCCGAAGGAAACGCACTTACATGTTGTTGGGTCTTATACGACCTAATACCGTGTAAAAGGACTTTCAATAGCTTTTGTGTTGTTGGGCACCAAGAGTCCATTGGTACTGCTAGTAAAGTCGAGAAGTGAAATGCGAGTCGGGCCAAGGGCCTTTCGCATTCATGATAGCCTTGAATGACTCATGGAATTAACGGGGGCTTCGCACCCTCTTTTCTTCCTAGGTTGTGGGGCTATGGGAAGTCAGGGTGGTTGGATTAGGTGAACAGTACGGACGACGCCTAAGGGATCGTTTGTATAGTTGTAAGCTAGTCATTTTCATTAATGCGTGATTATAACAACTCACCACCCATAATTAATCCTTTGTCACCTGGAATTATCGAATACACACGTCGCAACGGCATATCATTATATAAAACGCGTAATTTAAAGTATTAGGAAAACATCAGGTTTTCCTAGGGATTTCAACACTTACGCCTACGTGATGCATACCAAGTCTAACAATTGTTCACACTTATAGAAATAAACAAGCATACTTACTGTAACGCCTGCAAATCCGGGCTAGTCAATTTAGAGGCAATAGGGGTCGAAAACGACTTTTCGACAAAAGATTATTTAGAATAAATAATCTTAACCAAGTTGTATAGTATGTTACAAGGTTTTCGTACATATAAAGAACGCCGAAAACCAAGTTATAACGAATAAGTTATGACCCGTTGAAGTTTCGCGACGGAACCGGCACGATACCGGGAAGCGTAAATAGTGAATTTACGATAGAGCGAGATTTAGCCTTAGCGGTCTAAACGAAAGTTGTAGAATATGTTAAACTAAGAAAATCGATAAAAAGAACGCCCAAATCTGACTTCGTATGAGGAAGTTATGATTTTTCTAAGATTTAGCATAGCAGTGCACAGCCCGAAATCTGAATTTTAGATCGGTCGATTTTTAGCCGACGGGATCTAAATGAATGTTATAGTACACGTAAATACCAACGTGTGGATATAAAGAACGTCGATAATAGAGCTCGTATGTGAAAGTTATGGACGAAGCTTAGTCCCTACTTTTCGAGCGCGGCGAATTTGATATAGTTTTGTAAATCCGAGATAGAATGAGAATTAGCCAACGAGGTCTAAATGAAAGTTGAAGATCTCATTAATAGGAACTCAACAGTAAAAAGACAGACAAAAACGGAGCTCGTATGCAAAAGTTACGGACGAAGCTTGGAGACTACTTTGCTATACACTTCCTATAAATACAAGGGTGAACTCCTCATATTTTCTTCACACCATAAGGCTTTCTTTCTCTCTCTAACTTCTCTCTAGCCTCCCTAAACCCCTCCCAAGTCTACGGAACCTCCGTATCACGAGAAGAAAGCCCCGGAGCGCCCGACGGCTCCGAGAAGAAAAGATTTCGGCCCGGAAACGCTGCTCCAGCGAAGCCTGGTTTTTAATAAAAATCCGCTGTAAGTGAGCTACGCCTATAGTATATTTAATATAGATTTTATTTAATTATAGTAACATTGTTAGGACCTTAAAATAATTATTTAGGCTATTATTATGAGTTATATTGAGTGTTATTTAAACGCTTATATAATAGTAATAATAGCTAGACTATTAAATTAGTCTCGTCAAGCGTTAGACTAAACTCTAGTGGTAATGATACTAGGTTTCGTCAAGGGATAATTGTTTTAAGAGTAACGAAGTGCTGTCCGAGTGCCGACTCACCACCTTTCAGGTGAGTGCATAGTCCCTTTCATCTTACACATAGATATGAAGTATTTTATATAAACTACGTGCTATGTGTGCACATTATCTGAATACTTGTTGTCTATGTTGGTTGAACGTTTTATACATGTTTTAAAGGACTTAAACTGTATGTGTATTTTATATATACAAAAATGTTGGGTATGAGATGGGTAGATGAATGATGAGAGATAGAAGATGACGTGAGTATACATTGGCAGCTATAGACTTAGTGCCTATGGGACAAACACCGGTAGCTATGGACTTAGTACCTTTTAGACGTTGGTAGCTATGGATTTAGTACCTGTTGGGAATTGGTAGCTATGGACTTAGTACCTATTAGTTAGACGCTGGTAGCTAAGGATTTAGTACCTGTAGGAATTGGTAGCTATGGACTTAGTACCTGTTGAACATTGGTAGCTATGGACTTAGTACCTATTAGATAAAGACTGGTAGCTATGGATTTAGTACCCGATGAATAGACTATAGCAGCTATGGAATTAGTGCTTTATGAACGAACATTGGCAGCTATGGATTTAGTGCCAGTCCTATAACCCTGGAAGTAAGGGACTTCAGAATAAACGAATGCAGGATAGATGACTCTTAGGTTAAATCCTTAAAGAGTAAAGAAGATAATGGGGATGGGTAATTGGGTTGATCGTTTGATTGAACATAATAATTATATTATTGTGGGTTGAAAACCCTATGTACTCACCAGGTTTCCCAACCTGACCCACTCAGTTTATGTATATCACAGGTGACGAAGTGAAGTGACATTACACTGAGAGATTTAAAAGAGATGTAGATCACTAGTGTAAATCATTGTAAGTTCTGTTTATGCTTATGTTTCGGTATTAACGATGACATCCCAAACATTTTAAAATGAAATAAATACGTTTCTTCGAAAATGTTTTAATAACGTATTTATCGTGTTTTTCTGGGAACGAATTCCGCAACATTTTTATAAAATGAAGTACTCTGATTTTTATAAAGCATAAACAAAATCGGTCTTTTCTGGCCGTGATTTTGGGGATGTCACAGTTGGTATCAGAGCATTAGTTTAAGCGAACTAGGAATATGGATTTATTTCTAGAGTTAAACTTAGAATGCTAAGCGATGATTGTGAGGTGTGAGCACTAGCTTATTTTAGGAATGATGCCTAAATTGCTTTTATGTGCTAAATGATTTGTTATGCTATAGTTTGATCGGATCTATGGTCTGTTGCCGACCGGATCTGGAAACCTTATGTGTTTAGGATTCTAAACGTACGACTACGATATTAGAACTAGCATGTAAACGTTTCGGAGTGATAAGGATGATTTAAACGTCAATCCTAAGTAAAGGTCTAGATTCACCTCATTAGGTGTATAGATCAAGATGGTAAGAACCCGTAGTGGAAACGTAAATGCAAATGGGAACAGAAACCAACCCCCAGTGATTGAGCAAATACCGGTGATGGAAGCCACTGCTGAGCCAGTCACAATGGCCGGAGTGCAAGCGATGATCCAAGCGATGTTGGATCGTCAAATGGAGGAAACTAGGCGTTTGCTCCAGCAAAATCGAGAGGAAGCGACCATTCAGATCGAACGGCCCGAGTTGAACGAGGGGCAGACTGAGGAGGGAAACTACAGTGGGACTGTTGGTCAAGCCAACCCACCAATGGTTAAGCAAAACCACCAGGATGGAGGAAATGATGGACGTGGATGCAAATACAAGGATTTCATGGCGTCCAAACCACCGAGTCTATCTGGAAGCCCGACGCCGGTGGAAGTCATAAACTGGATCTCCGAGATGGAGACGATGTTTGAGAGTTGTGAGTGTAGCAACAGGAAAAAGACCGCTCTCGCGGTTCCTCTGTTGAAATCTGGAGTACTAAGCTGGTGGAAGCTACTAGCTGATTCGATGCCCAAAGGAGAAGCGAACAAGATGTCATGGGAGGATTTTCTGGTGCAGCTAAAAATGCAGTACTGCTCTGAACAGGATCTTCTGGAAATCAACAATGAGTTTCAGAATCTAAAGAAGGGAAAGATGAGTGTCATCGAGTATGCTGCAAGTTTTACGGAGAAAATGAAGCTTGTTCCTTATCTAGTTCCAACTGAACTCTCCAAGGTCAATAAGTTTGCCCATGGATTACCAGCAGACTTTGGTCCAATGGTCAAACAAGCAACCACTTTGAAAGCCGCCATCTGGGCAGCCAAGAATGTTGAGACCCAAATAAGGGAAAAGGGTCTGGAGAAAGTTGAAGTTGGTGAGAAGAGGGAGTCGGAAGGATCCTCAAGACCTGATAATAAGGGAAAGTTCTCGAAGTCTAACTTGGACGACCGAAGGAATGAAGCCAAGTGGTGTGAGAAGTGCAAGAAGAAACACTTCGGAAGATACGATGGTGAAGTGACGTGCTATAAGTGTGGTAAGACCGGTCACTATTCCAGAGATTGTACATTCGAAAACAAGAAGTGCTACGAATGTGGAAATGATGGGCATATTTCAAAGAACTGTCCAAAGAAAAACGAAGCTGCAAGACCAAATGCACCGCCGAAACCAAGGGCATTTCACATGATCCTCGACGAAGCAGAAAACCGTGCGAGGAATCAAGGATGAGGACTTCATATCCGAAGATCAAGTTATGTAGTAGCCATAGTATTGTATGATGTAGCCTATTAGAGGCATAGCCTAGGGTGAACTTGAACACCTATGTAATCATTTCAAGAAATAATATAAAACCTTTGTTTCGTTATCTGATGTGTTAAGTTGATTCGCTGCATGGTGACTTGGGAAACTGCGAGACAATACTTGGGACGAGTATGAGTAGGTGTGAATGGTAGTAGAGGCCTATACTACCGGAAGCACAGGACTCACACTTGGATCAGGAAAAGTCACAAGGTTACCAAGAAGCTAGTAATTGATTTCGTTTTATTCAAGTGTGTTGTTACCATCGTTTCGGTAATGACTAAGAAGATTGTTGATATTCCGACCCTAGTGGTCATATCGAATCGAGTCCGACTACGATAAGTATGTTGTGTGGTTCAGAGGACCAAGTTTGATGTAGCGTCCGACTTAAACCAAACGGTTGAAATCAAAGCGATCAATAGAAGTATCGCACTCGTTGTTAAAGAAGTTGGTGGCTAGAAATGCCTAATTTTAAAGTGTGATTATATCACATTAGAACATGAAGGAAGGCATAGTCTGTTTTAGAATTTAACTCTAAGAGACCTAAGTCTAAGTGTTGCAACATACGATGATAAGTCATTAGAATATGACACATCGATCCATAGTAGTAATAAAAGAAGTCATCTCAAATTCGTATCCAGTAAGGATCGAGATTTTGACTTGAAGATCATAATTTAGAGTCTAGCCTGAGGAAGAGAGCAGGTGTACGATCGAGTACTACATACAGTCAATAAGTCTGAGAGATAGACTTAAAGGAATGTAGAAGTTATAATTATTACCTAGGATGAAGAGACGACATATGGAGTCATTATACGACCATGTTTCGTTGATGATTCCAGGACGTAATCATCCTAAGGGGGAGATAATTGTAACGCCCGCAAATCCGGGCTAGTCAAATTAGAGGCAATAGGGGTCGAAAACGACTTTTCGACAAAAGATTATTTAGAATAAATAATCTTAACCAAGTTGTATAGTATGTTACAAAGTTTTCGTACATATAAAGAACGCCGAAAACCGAGTTATAACGAAGAAGTTATGACCCGTTGAAGTTTCGCGACGGAACCGGCACGATACCGGGAAGCGTAAATAGTGAATTTACGATAGAGCGAGATTTAGCCTTAGCGATCTAAACGAAAGTCGTAGAATATGTTAAACTAAGAAAATCGATAAAAAGAACGCCCAAATCTGACTTCGTATGAGGAAGTTATGATTTTTCTAAGATTTAGCATAGTAGTGCACAGCCCGAAATCTGAATTTTAGATCGGTCGATTTTTAGCCGACGGGATCTAAATGAAAGTTATAGTACACGTAAATACCAACGCATGGATATAAAGAACGTCGATAATAGAGCTCGTATGCGAAAGTTATGGACGAAGCTTAGTCCCTACTTTTCGAGCGCGGCGAATTTGATACAGTTTTGTAAATCCGAGATAGAATGAGAATTAGCCAACGAGGTCTAAATGAAAGTTGAAGATCTCATTAATAGGAACTCAACAGTAAAAAGACAGACAAAAACGGAGCTCGTATGCAAAAGTTACGGACGAAGCTTGGAGACTACTTTACTATACACTTCCTATAAATACAAGGGTGAACTCCTCATATTTTCTTCACACCATAAGGCTTTCTTTCTCTCTCTAACTTCTCTCTAGCCTCCCTAAACCCCTCCCAAGTCTACGGAACCTCCGTATCACGAGAAGAAAGCCTCGGAGCGCCCGACGGCTCCGAGAAGAAAAGATTTCGGCTCGGAAACGCTGCTCCAGCGAAGCCTGGTTTTTAATAAAAATCCGCTGTAAGTGAGCTACGCCTATAGTATATTTAATATAGATTTTATTTAATTATAGTAACATTGTTAGGACCTTAAAATAATTATTTAGGCTATTATTATGAGTTATATTGAGTGTTATTTAAACGCTTATATAATAGTAATAATAGCTAGACTATTAAATTAGTCTCGTCAAGCGTTAGACTAAACTCTAGTGGTAATGATACTAGGTTTCGTCAAGGGATAATTGTTTTAAGAGTAACGAAGTGTTGTCCGAGTGCCGACTCACCACCTTTCAGGTGAGTGCATAGTCCCTTTCATCTTACACATAGATATGAAGTATTTTATATAAACTACGTGCTATGTGTGCACATTATCTGAATACTTGTTGTCTATGTTGGTTGAACGTTTTATACATGTTTTAAAGGACTTAAACTGTATGTGTATTTTATATATACAAAAATGTTGGGTATGAGATGGGTAGATGAATGATGAGAGATAGAAGATGACGTGAGTATACATTGGCAGCTATAGACTTAGTGCCTATGGGACAAACACCGGTAGCTATGGAGTTAGTACCTTTTAGACGTTGGTAGCTATGGATTTAGTACCTGTTGGGAATTGGTAGCTATGGACTTAGTACCTATTAGTTAGACGCTGGTAGCTAAGGATTTAGTACCTGTAGGAATTGGTAGCTATGGACTTAGTACCTGTTGAACATTGGTAGCTATGGACTTAGTACCTATTAGATAAAGACTGGTAGCTATGGATTTAGTACCCGATGAATAGACTATAGCAGCTATGGAATTAGTGCTTTATGAACGAACATTGGCAGCTATGGATTTAGTGCCAGTCCTATAACCCTGGAAGTAAGGGACTTCAGAATAAACGAATGCAGGATAGATGACTCTTAGGTTAAATCCTTAAAGAGTAAAGAAGATAATGGGGATGGGTAATTGGGTTGATCGTTTGATTGAACATAATAATTATATTATTGTGGGTTGAAAACCCTATGTACTCACCAGGTTTCCCAACCTGACCCACTCAGTTTATGTATATCACAGGTGACGAAGTGAAGTGACATTACACTGAGAGATTTAAAAGAGGTGTAGATCACTAGTGTAAATCATTGTAAGTTCTGTTTATGCTTATGTTTCGGTATTAACGATGACATCCCAAACATTTTAAAATGAAATAAATACGTTTCTTCGAAAATGTTTTAATAACGTATTTATCGTGTTTTTCTGGGAACGAATTCCGCAACATTTTTATAAAATGAAGTACTCTGATTTTTATAAAGCATAAACAAAATCGGTCTTTTCTGGCCGTGATTTTGGGGATGTCACACTTACGGATCTTCACACTTTTTTTTACTTACAATAATCTTTTTAGAAAATATCGGATTTTCTGGTGGTTTTTTTTTCAAAATAATACAAATCATTATGTTTCAAACATTACTTATGAACTCACCAACATTTCATAGGTTGACGTTTTCCAAAATACTTGTATTCTCAGGTAACAGGTAAATCGAAGGAAAAATGTACTCAGTGACGTCTTGTTGTTTGTTTAACTAGTATCGAACAATCTACTTGTTGGGAATGTAATATTTTGAAACAATGTACTAAATGTAAACAATACCAGTTCTAATATTTCAATGCATGGTGATGAATGATGTTATGTTTCATGTATATTCATTGTGATGGTATTCAATTGAGTCACAACAGCCCTCGGACGTTTCTGCCGTCTGGTTCGGGGGTGTGACAGGTTGGTATCAGAGCTCTGTTTATAGTGAACTAGCATATCGGATTTTCTGGTGGTTTTTTTTTTCAAAATAAAACAAATCATTATGTTTCAAACATTACTTATGAACTCACCAACATTTCATATGTTGACGTTTTCCAAAATACTTGTATTCTCAGGTAACAGGTAAATCGAAGGAAAAATGTACTCAGTGATGTCTTGTTGTTTGTTTAACTAGTATCGAACAATCTACTTTTTGGGAATGTAATGTTTTGAAACAATGTACTAAATGTAAACAATACCAATTGTAATATTTCAATGCATGGTGATGAATGATGTTATGTTTCATGTATATTCATTGTGATGGTATTCAATTGAGTCACAACAGCCCTTGGACGTTTCCGCTGTCTGGTTTGGGGGTGTGACATAGGTTTAGATGCAATGACACTTGCTTGTATTTGGGGCAAGAATCCCCAAATATACCTTTCAATCTTTTTGCTCTCTGGAGCAATCATCTCCGGACACAGAATCGCCAAGTCACAAAACCGATTCGTGTAAGTTGTTATGTCTACACTGGCCATGGTAAGACCCCAGATTTCTTGTTCCAGTTTCTGAATTTCCCCTCGCGGGCAGTATTCCCGCATCAACATAGGTTTTAGGTTCTGCCAGCTTATAGTATTAGCCACTATCAAAGTTAGTGACTTAACATGGCCATTCCACCATGTTAGGGCCCTATCTAAGAAAGTAAAGGCAGCAAATTTAACTTTGCTACCCTCTGGACAAGAGCAAATTTCAAAGACTACTTCTGTCTTCTCAATCTATTGCCTTAAAACCATCACTCCTCCAGTTGCATTAAAAGTCCTGGGTTTGGCATTCGAAAAGTCCTTAAAAGTGCACTCTCTCGAGTGCTCATGACCCTCGACAAAGTTAGAAGAACGTGGACCAGCTCCCGACCCACTAGCACCAGGAGTATTGATATGAGATAAGGCAGCCACTACAGCTGTCGTGACTGCCGTTTGGAACATGGCAGCATCGAATTGAGGGGTGGTGGTGGAGGTGGCGTCGGTGCTTCCGTTTCATTGTTACGTCTTGGATTCCTACGAGGAGGCATCTTTTTCTATAAAAGTCAATAGATAAAAAGATAGTGAGATATCAAGAATGAATATGAATTTGATATCTCTGAACTTAAACACTTAATTCAACAAGAATCTTGTAAAGATTTGAAAATGGATGTCCATTGCAAGTACAACTTGCAACTAGATAGATTAAAATGAAGTGGTTATTTTTCAAAGAGTATGAAAGTACATGTCGATTGTGTTGGCATATTAAGTATATGTAATTTGGATACTTAAACCTAAGGTAGGTCTTTAATAAAACACAATATTGCAAAAGTATCGACATCAAACCGGCCTACCGAAAATAAAAATTTTCGCGGTCGTATTTGAAAAGTATGAAAAATAACACTGGAACATATCCAAAATCCTAAAACTTTGGAATGGAATGTTTATGTAAATTGTAATAACTCTTGTTGAAGTAAAGTGCTTATTATTTATTGATACTTGATTTATACATATCCTGAAAGTAGTCTATACATTCAGTATATCAAACTAGAAAGTAGTGTAACACTACTTGCGGCGGTTGCTACGACGGTTACTGGGTTCCGCTTCGTCTTGCGATTTCCAGCGCCTTTCTTGGGCAGCTTGATGCTCCCTTAGTCCTCTGATCTCTGATTTGGCAGCATTAAGTTGCCTTTGAAGGGCTTCAGTATGGTGTTGGGTATCATCTAGCATCTCGTCAAGACGAAGGATATCAGCAACGTTAGCCTGCGCAGCCGCATTTACTTCTAGGATGCGATTGATTGTCATCCTTGATTGATCGAATTGTCGGGCAATTCAGTTCACTATAACTGGAAGAGCTCTGTCGGCTGTTCCTCCTTCTGAGATGTTATAAAAACCGCGTGCCATTCCGTACGGAGGGCGTTGGCCGTCTTGTCGACTCCAATGGATTATGTATTGGCCCCACTCGGGTATGGGTATTGCTTCCTCTTGTCTCGGGGGACATATCCCCGGGTTGCAGACTTGTGGCTCTGTATCTGTACCGCTTGATTCGCTATCCTCAAATGGTTCTTCATCTGAGTCTTCTTCTGGATCCTCCTCTGGATCTTCCTCCGGATCTTCCACTATCCGTCCTTGATTGCCATGATTTGGAAAATAAGGGTCCCCTGGTAGATGATGTCCTGCCATTGTGTCTGTGCGAGAAAAAAGTTATGAGAAATGCCTGAAAAGAAAACTAAAGCATATCAATGTTTATAATATTCTTATAGTATTGTATATTCTGTTCTTAGAGTTTCTTCGGTAGTTGGTAAGTTTTAGACATGTCATGACACTACTATCACTCCCAAACACATGTTGGTCATGTCTGAAATCAATATAGTTGATCAGGCTATATTAATTCTAGATATGATTACATAACTGCCCGGGTTTAACTATAATGTTCAACATCTAAATACTTTTAAGTTCTTATGACTATGTACTTGTAGGTATGAGGGTTAGTATACTTCTTGTAAAAATACTTAGAATTCTTAAAAGGATAATTGTAGTCAGAGCTCTCAGCCCCAATGTATTTATAGTTTGTATATCTTATATGGATTGATATACTAAGTTCACTATAAACAATGCTCTGATACCAATCTGTCATACCCCCAAACCAAACGGCGGAAACGTCCGGGGGTGGAGGACTTCATTTGTAGTATCACAACACATGTATCATAGAATCAAAGCACACACAACCATTGTATTTAAAATTATAATATTTACATGTGTTCAATCATTGTATATTGCAACCAAAATAGTTATACAAAAGTAGAAGATAAGACTCCTAATGGCTCCATCTTCTCAAAAAGCTCGGGGAGTACTTGTTATTATTTCCCTGATGATACAAGTAATTTGAAAAGAGAGTATCAACAATAAGTTGAGTGAGTACATAAGTCTTTATGTTTGAATGGGTGTCTTTGTATTTTGAATATGAAAACACTTCTAGAAAATCCCATATTTTCTGTGGTATGTGAAAAGTAGTTTTATTCCAATAAAACCGTCTTATTTGTAAACCAATGTATTTGTAAAACTTGTATTTGAGAGAGTGCCCGGCTTCACCAGCTGTTATTGAAAACTATAGTATACCATTGTACTTTGCATTTTGTAAACTGGTACTTTGAAGATATACTTACGTTTAATTATTTATACACTAACGTGTTGTTAATATCTTTTTAATGAGTTATTATAACCATACTAAGACATGAACGCCTGATGAGCGCTTAAACTGTTGATAACAATTGCCACTCATTGACGTGTATGCCTGACTGTAGCTAGCAGCCTGAGTGCGGGGTTGTCAATCCCGATATAGATCTACACACAACTTATTTCGATCCCCGGACTGGAGATTTTGGTTATAATGCCAGGGCTTTACTTTGGTTGTCTAAAATGAATTAAACAACCTGAATTGAATGTCTCATAAAAAGCATATAAACGTTACATGTATATTAGTTATGAAAAGCCAATCATTCTAAAATAAATGATTGACAGTATGTTCTTGACTTAGTATCCCGAACATGTATTTGATAAGTGTAAACCCTTGATTTGTTTTGAATTAAAACCCTTGTTGTATGTAAAACAGTGTATTCATATGAATTATTGCTCTATGTATCATAAATTATACCTATTATAATTTATATGTACTTTATGAATTGGTAAATGATTATTTTTGCATGTAATCCTTTGCTCAACATGTTACAAAGGGTGATTAAACTGATGAAATAACTTTTATTGTTATATACATATACAAATTTTATATATAAGTAAAATTTGAACGACCATCAGACAAATAACTGGTACTATAAGTCCACATCCAAACAAGGAAAAGGACCTAGAATGAATTATTAGTCCTAAGCCTTTTAAATCGTATTTATATTAAATTATATATACAAATATGTATATTTGGGAAAAATATAAGTTTATAAAAGAGTTCAATATTTGAAGTATTTTTGATGCTTTAAAATCATTTTATCGTGATTTGAAATCATTTATTTATAACACAAAGTTGTTGTGTTATACTTCTATTTCCCCCCTTAAAACAGTAGAAATTATGAAAATACGGGGGTATGAACTCACTTGATAGGTGGTAATTCCGATAGAGTTTCGTTTCACGAAAAGGAATTTATTTTTCGAGAAACCGGCTCAAATCGGGCAGAGTTTTGACAGGAGAGAGGATGAATTCTCGAGAATTTCGGGGCTTCACGGCTTACTTCGGGCTCGAGTCTTGATATCGGGGCTTTAGGGGCTGTATATGAGCTTAAGGGAGTGGAAAAGGTGAAAGAGGGTAAAATTGAGGGTGAAAAAGTGAAATTATTCGGAAGCCCTCGCATGCTATATATAGCCCGAAGGCTCAGACCCGAAGCTATGCGAGGGTGCCACGCGTTTGACAGATGGCGAGGCTGTTGGATTAATGTCTAAGTCCATAACTATAATTGGTAAGACTTGACCCGACCCGGCATGGTCCATTTGGGTTGCATGGCATCATGCACTTGGATAGACTATAATGAGAGAAATAAGACACTTATGGTTATTAATATATTACAAGTTCTAGTATATTAATAATAAGAATAATAAGATTATTTCATTAGTATTGATCAAGAATTAATCTAGTATTAATTAAGTGATCAAAAGAAGACTAATTAAATATATGGGTTGATTGTGTAAATCATCCATACTTGTATAGTGGGCTAATGCTCCATGGATAATCAAGTTGGGCTAAAACTCATAGCATGGTCCATGGATGCTCCATGGTGTATTTGTACCCATGGATCATGGAAATGAAAGGCCATGTCAATTAGGGTTTACATGGTGTAACCCTAACTATATAAGCATCTTATTCTTGACCAAAATTGGCCACTAGTGTGTGAAGTAAAAGGGCTAGCCGATTTTCATGAGTGTAGAATTCTCTCAAGTTATTCCAAGAGTATTTGGTGTTGTGTGAACCATTTGAGGTGTCACACTTGGGGCACTAGGCACTCAAGCTTCATGAAGACTTTCTACATCAAAAAGGTATGTATTCTATCTTGTTACACTCATTGTTTTGTATGCTAGATTAGGATAATACCTTAGAAGATCTTATTTGCATGTATAATAGAGAAAACATAGATCCAAGGTATTTAGGGTTGCATGTACACTTAGGAGTGTTAGAATGCTCAAAACCCAACAGTGGTATCAGAGACTAGGCTTGTTTTCTTGTTATACTTGCAAAAGAAGCTGGAAAAATGACTTTTGATGCTGTCTGCCCAGCAGACTCGCCGAGTCCAAGGCAAAATGCATCCAACTCGTCGAGTTGGTTCGTGCACTCGACGAGTTGGACCCCCAGACAGCATAAATTCGACTTTTTTTGGCTGGAATTGGACTAGGAACATTACTCTAAGATGTTTTTGAACTTATAAACTTGTTTTTGATGTGGTAATGTTCATGCTAATCCAATTTCAAAGATAATTGTCAAGAGATTCATGTTTTGTATTAGTTTAAGGTTTAGACTAATTAAATGAAAAAGTTTGATTTGAATTATCTTGTTCTTATGAGTTGCTTAGATTAATAGAAAAGTTGAGTGAAATAGTTGTTTTCAATCCAAATTAATCTAAGAGTTGATTCTAAAATGTGTTTTTGTAACTTGTCCTCAAGTTATATGAAAAGTCACATTTAAGTTTCATAAAACTCATAAAAGTTGGCAATGGTTACAAAAGATGAAGAGTCTTATCCTTAAGTTATGGAGGTTCAAGAGTCACTTCATTAATAAATAAATAAATAAAGTGTAACCTTAATTAATTTCATAAGTTATAAAATAAAGAAAAGTTAATTCGTTTATTAGTTTAAAGTCTTCCATAACTTGTCCTCAAGTTATGGAACTTAAAGAGTTTTTGGATTAAAACTACTTTAAACACATAAGTTACGGAGTTAATTAGTTTTGAATAGTTTTAAAACTTGCCCTCAAGTTTTGGAATTTGTAAAGTTTTCACTTATGAATACTTTAATTCCAAGTTAGCCCTTAGAATTTTAAAAGTTAAAATCCAACCCTTATACTTTATAATATTATAAGTTAATAATATATATATATATATATATATATATATATATATATATATATATATATATATATATGTATGTATAACAGTAAAGTCAGTCTTACCGCTAGTACGCCTCATTCACGAAGCCGGTCTATAAGGTGGGTATAAGGTTGTTGCCTATAAAAATGGCAACTTAATGGGTGTCCACTCTCACCCACCGCTTGCGTGACCGGTGGAGGGTCGTTAGCCAAACGTGTTTGACAGGACTATAATTTTCCCTTCATTAAAAGTATTAATGATAAATACTAAGTAACTAAACTCGTAATAATACCCAATCTTAGTTACTTAGGAAAAATGTGAATAAGGTGCTAATCCATGAAATTACACTTTGCACTTTGTTTAAGTCGGTTAGTGGAGCGTGTGTGGTTAACCGACACACTAACGCGTATTTAACAAGGTAGGCAAAGGGTAACTTAATGTTTATCATAGTATCGATGGAGCGTGTGTGGTTAACCGGCACATCGATTAAGGGGTAAACACTTAAGGGTACCAAGTAATTTGCATGGTTACTTCACACCTTGTTTTGTGATCCTCGGCATCCCAGTCACAAAACCTGAAGGGCACACTCCAGATTGAAACATACGTTTGAACAGTTTAATGAATCTCAAAGATGTAGGAGTTTCAAAACCAATTAAAACCTAATAATACATTTCGTTTATCTTTGTGGAAATTGGTGAATCGTCATTCACCTACCTTCAAATATTTTATAGCTTGGATTACGGCATACCTCTTCTAAGTTATAAAATAGTTTGTTGGGTCCTAGCCTTAATATTTCATATTGGGTGTCATATTAAGGACTTTAAAATTCAACTATCTTGAATATATCCCACAACATGTCTGGTTTAGACATTTATGATCTTCCCAAATCTCTTGAAACAAGCTTTCCTAAATGAAGACGATGTCCCTTGGAAATCATACTTCATTCACCTCCTCCAATTATTCTCCCCAACCCACAAGTTCTTGAAAAGTTTAAGGTCACTCAAGCCCTATTGGCAAGGCAAGGTCTAGGTGTGATCACATCTTGGAGATGTAGTCACATATTGACAAGCCGGGAGAGTTGGGTGTCAAAGTCTTGAGAAAGTTGGTGGTTCAATCACTTTCTAAGTCACATAGTGAGTTCCTTTGGGACACCTATGAAACAGACTATGACAAGACCCTTAATGATCTTATCTATTTGTTAAGATCAACTTCCTTGAAACTTGATGGACATTGACAATAGTGACACAGGAAATCCAGAAAAATATTCTCTTCCCAATGTTAAGGGATCGGCCATAGTCAACTCGGTTGACCAAATGATAAAGAGAAAAGCTAAGTCTGTGATAGTCCCGTGTACCATTATCAAAGGGTCCATATGTTTATATTGCCAAAGGAAGGGAAATTGGTTACGAATCTGCCAAATTTACCTAAGGATGTTGAAGTCAATAAGTTTGACTCTACTTCAGGTAAAGTCCACTATCTAACTCTGCTAAGTTTCTAATCTGAGATTCTTGATACATGATGTGACTGGGTCACATGTTGATGTTTTAAGAATCAAAGAAAAGTAAAGAAACTTAAAGAAAGAATATGTTGAATCTGATCGCGTAGATGGATTTCTATCGCGTAGCTTGAAGATCGGATTCATGAGCTACTTCTTAGGAGTTATGAGATATTGCTTAGGAATAGATAACAACAAGTTTTCATATGGATTGTAAGGATAAGTTTTTCCGTAAAGTTTTAAAATAAAAGAAAAATTTTAGATTTTATTTATTTTAAAATATTCTTACAATGGCATTTGAGAAAAAATTGTTTCTTATATGATTCCAATAATAGCAAGAGTGGAAATATGAAATTGATTCTTTCATTTGTGGTAATGTCTAAATTTACCAAATAAGGAAAGATTCTCATCACCCAAGTTTCAGTTGGACCGGAACTTGGAATCATGCAAGTTGTATAGCATGATGAATGAGAACTTTAAAGTATTGGAAAAATTAAGACTAATTACTCGGTCACATGGATGTGTGAGTCAAGTAAAGGACTAAGGGATCGAGTACACATTCTTGTGCACTGATTAAGTCCACCACAAAAGATTGATAAGACTATTCGTCATGATTTACTTAAGTTCAGTAAATATGGTTATACTTACAAGCATAAGTGTAATTCGGAGACATTGGAAAAAGATTCCAATGTATGGCAGGGCGAATAAGAAGAATCAAATTAGGCAGAAGGATAGAAGTTTCTCAAAACTGAAAAGATGGGAGAGTACTTTCGTATCAGTTTTTTATGATCATCTCAATGATTTAGAGACCTTATCACAATTCATCCTCTAAGTGCTTTCTTATGACTAAGAAGAGGAACTTGAATTGTTGAAATGGTTAAATCAAGAAGATGAGTCATACTTCGTTCCAATACAAGTCTTAGATTCATACTCCAAGATTGTAATTTGAGTGACATGTCTTAAAGAAGGTTTAAAACACTTGTCAAATGTAAGAGTAAAAGTTTTGTACTCTTGTACATTTGAAATTGGTAAGTTGTGATGATTTGGATAAAACAAAGACCAACTTAGGCCAATTGTGTGAAGTGTTTTTCTTGATAAGAATCCACACTATCTCTTGGATGTTTGACAAGGGAGTCCTATAGGTCAAGAGGACAGTGGGAGTCTTAAAAGTCTCAAGAACTAATCAAGAATAGAACCTGAAGTTCTTCACTAGCACACGACTTGAGGTTTATAACCTATCGTGTTGACACATTCTGTGCCCATTCCAGTTAAAGTTGGCCTTGCATATGAGTTCTTAGATTTCTCAATGTGTTGCTGAACAACTTGGAAGCAATGGCAGGCCCTTGAGCTGCCAGGAGGCAAAAAATTAAGATTGAGTTCAGTCCATATGAGTTTGGATTTGTCATTATCCTTGTCTTGTGACTATGGTTTTGACAATTCACATGGATAAGAACACATACACCATTAAATCTAAGTGTCATAAGGTTTCTCTCCGATTCATGAAAATGATGGTGAGGAAACTCTTTCACTAAGTAGATTTTATCTAGATAGCAATTTTGATATTTGCATTCTCAAAGTCGTTAGTGGAGCGTGTGTGGTTTACCAGCACACTAACCTGGACTTGTGAGAAGTGGAAAAAAGGTCTAACCATTATGATTACGGCATCCCTCTTCATAATTGTTTAGACACACAAGTGTGCTATCTAAGGGATGGTGTATGATTTTGATAAAGTTTTATCAAAACAATCTACTATCAGAAATCTAAACTTTGGTAAGAAAGTTAATGAAGTATTGATTTCTAGAAGTCCAGCTGATTTCTGAGTACATGTCAAAGCTAGTGGGAGCATAAGTGTTATGCTAACAATCATCATGTTAGTGGGAGCATGATAATTATGATAAGTATTGCAAGTTAGAAATGTTAATTATAGAAAACAAAAGGTTTCAATTGGGAAAAGTTGTTTTGCTATAATTAAGGGAGAGGAAATTATACTTCATCTCAAATCTATAAGCTTAGATCGTGAGGTTTTAATCATTTAGTCTAGGATATATATATATATATATATATATATATATATATATATATATATATATATATATATATATATATATATATATATATATATATGAATTTCATGTTGGAATAGCTCAACATAAGGAAATTCTCTATATGGGTCCATTATTTGCGTTCTAAAATTCGATTATGATTACGGCATCCCTTTTCATAATCTGAATTATGAGAACTTGGCAAATAGAAATGGAAATGTTATAGCAAAAGACTGGTTTAGCCTTTATGTGAGACATCATGAATCATGTCCCATATGCTTCGGATATAGGATCGATTACATGTGCTATATTCATCCTTTCTAAAATTTTCCAAATGCCTGGGGCATTAAGAAGTGAAAAGGTTTAGAACTGGATATGACTAAAAGGATTAAACAATTGTCGAGGACAATCTAAGGTTTTCCAAAGATTGGTTGCTCAAGGACAGTTGGAAGTATAGTGATAATTCTGGAAGGATCATATTGACATAATCTGTAAGGAGGCAACTCTTGTTCAGAAATGATAGTCAAAAATGGAATCTGGAAATGTTTCCAAGTTAGAAGTTTTCAATCTGTGTAAGATTAAGGAAACTTAATGCAAGAAGGATGTTTCCAAGGAGCTGATCTCCTTTGGAATACTTTGTAATGATTGTTGTCAAGTCTTTCTGATTTTGTACATAATCATTACAAGAAGATCAATGCATATAAGTTTAGAATCTAACAGATTTCAGTAAATGGCATGAATTTGGAATTCTTGCATTTGCAGTAAGGATTTGGGAGTGTGAAAAGAGAATCATTGAAGTTATGTTCAATTGATCTAGTTCACAAAGTAAATATCATAGACAAACATAGTATGCATACTTGGTGTGTGGCATGACTAGTGTTTTGAAAAAAAAACATAATGTACATGCTTGGAGCATGGGGCAACTATTGTTTTAAATTCAAGAATAAAGTTGATAGCTGAAACGGTATACAATGAATAATGTGTAATCATATGGTGATAAATAAAAGGTGTTTTATTTATGTTCATAGGTTTTGATACCATATTGGATTCAATTATTATTGTGTTTCACTTTGCATGTTTTGACTTCCCGAATAAACTAGGTAATTCTTCCGGAATGACTAAGTTATTCAGACCATCCACAGTCGGTCATATGTTGGAAGTAGATATGAATTAAGACTGTCATGGGTTGGCTTGTAGAGGTCTAAGGTGTTGGACAAAGGGTTACAACACTCATGAGTGCTCATAAGTTCTGAGTATTAGATTCAACCCGCGCTCATTGGAATCACTTCATGGATTTTATCACGAGTGATCATGAGACGATAATATCTTATATTCTTCAACCTTAGAGATATGAGTTGTTACTATGAGTTGGTTGTACATTGATTGCACGAAAACGCATTTGGTAACTCGGTGCTATAAAACGTGCCTTTGTGTATGATTCAACAAGTAGTAGAACAAGCCATATGAGTCGAAGTTTATCCATTCCTTTTACGTTCGGGACAAAAGCGATATATGTGGGCCCCTCGATGATTTGATGATGACAAATGGAAGTGTTTGGCCGGGCCAGGACTGATTTGATTTCTTCAATTAGTCAGTCGTCATAAATCGGAAATCGGGAAACAACAAATGGACAGAGAGAATGATTATAATCCATGTCTCAGTCCATACGATATCTAGAATGGAGCAATATATGATCCCTTATCTAATAGACAAGTCACTGACAAAGGTCAGAGTTCATCTACAAGGTTAGAGTTCGACAGAAGCTTTTGAGAGCTACGATTGCCAGTTGGTTCCTGAAGTCATACGCAATAATAGTTTTAGACTTATCCAAGTGGGAGACTGTTGGATTAATGTCTAACTCCATAACTATAATTGGTAAGACTTGACCCGACCCGGCATGGTCCATTTAGGTTGCATGGCATCATGCACTTGGATAGACTATAATGAGAGAAATAAGACACTTATGGTTATTAATATATTATAAGTTCTAGTATATTAATAATAAGAATAATAAGATTATTTAATTAGTATTGATCAAGAATTAATCTAGGATTAATTAAGTGATCAAAAGAAGACTAATTAAATATATGGGTTGATTGTGTAAATCATCCATACTTGTATAGTGGGCTAATGCTCCATGGATAATCAAGTTGGGCTAAAACCCATAGGATGGTCCATGGATGCTCCATGGTGTATTTGTACCCATGGATCATGGAAATGAAAGGCCATGTCAATTAGGGTTTACATGGTGTAACCCTAACTATATAAGCATCTTATTCTTGACCAAAATTGGCCACTAGTGTGTGAAGTAAAAGGGCTAGCCGATTTTCATGAGTGTAGAATTCTCTCAAGTTATTCCAAGAGTATTTGGTGTTGTGTGAACCATTTGAGGTGTCACACTTGGGGCACTAGGCACTCAAGCTTCATGAAGACTTTCTACATCAAAAAGGTATGTATTCTATCTTGTTACACTCATTGTTTTGTATGCTAGATTTAGGATAATACCTTAGAAGATCTTATTTGCATGTATAATAGAGAAAACATAGATCCAAGGTATTTAGGGTTGCATGTACACTTAGGAGTGTTAGAATGCTCAAAACCCAACAGAGGCGAGGGCAGTTCTTCGGACCGGAGGCTCGCTGCTGGCTGGCTCCGATTGGACTAACCCTCGGTCCAATGGAAAGACGACACGTGCGAAGGGGGCTGGTCCGAGGCGAGTGAGGGGTGTGCGAGGAGCGTGCGAGGGTGAGGTCCGGTGTGTCTCATGCGAGGCTGTCCGGTTCTTACTGGACCTCGGACTTGGTCGAATCAGGAGGTGACACACGAGACATCGGTCCACTCAGCAGCCGACACATGGAGGCCTCGCATGCGAGGGTGACGTGGCAGTTACTGTTCATGCGAATATTCCCGATTTTTGGTATTTTTCTTTATTTTTTTGCCAAAACTTGTAAAATTCATAACTTTTGCATACGAACTCCGTTTTTGACGTTCTTTATATGCGCACGTAGGTAAAATTATACTCTACGACTTTCGTTTAGACATCGTCGGCTAATTTTGATTTTATTTTTAATATTATTATTTTAAACAGACTGGGACATGAACCGATTATAAATTCATAACATCTTCATACGACATCCGTTTTTGTCTGTCTTTTTACCGTTGTACTACTAATGAAGAGACCTTCAATTCTCCTTTAGGTTGTGTCCGCTAAAAACCACTCAATCTTTATTTCGAGTTTTTAGTTGTACACTACTATACTGAAACTTAGAAAAATCATAACTTCCTCATACGGAGTTAGATTTTGGCGTTCTTTTTATGAAAGTTCTCAGTTTAACATAAACTATAACTTTCATTTCGATTGTTAAGGCTAGAAAGCCTTTTATTAAAAATTCAGTTTTTACACTGAACAGTGTTTTGTCGGTTTTATCGCGGATTTTCGATTGGTCATAACTTCTTTGTTATAACTCGGATTTTAGTGTTCTTTATATTTTTGGAAACCTTGTTATAATCTCTATCACTTGGTTCAACCCAATTGAGATTATTTAATTATTTATTTTTGAGGGTCAATTATGTAAATATACATAGTATGCCAAAATTTCTCTTTATTAATTTACAAATAAGTACAAATTGACCTACACTATTACATAGGTTTGAAATAACGGTTTGTTACAAATGTGCTTAGTTTTTGAGTGTTGCACTGTATTGTGACAAATCATTATTGCACTTTCTAAATCACAATAGAGAGGAATCTTCTTCATACTCAGCCCGTAATCTCTCAGTTGACTTTGAATCCATATTAATTGAGAAGTGCAAGACGCTGCAGCTATATACTCAACTTCGGCTGTTGAAAGTGACACACATGTCTGCTTCTTGGACTGCCAGCTAACAAGTTTTCCATCAAGAAATTGGCATCCACCTGTAGTACTCTATCGATCTAGAACACATCCTCCAAGGTCAGAATCAGAAAAAGATTGAATGAAGAATACAGATCTTGCAGGATACTAGAGACCGAGAGATGAGGTTCGCTTCAGGTAACAGAATATATTCTTCACTGCCACCATGTGAGTTTCTCTTGGATTAGCTTAAAACATAGCACAATAACAAACAGAAAACATAATATCCGGTCTACTGGCTGTTATATACATAAGGCACCCTATCATTTGACGATATAGTGTTATGTTGACAGCAGGTTTTGCCAGAGATGGTTTTAACTTAGTGCCAAATGCCATAGGAACATTCACTTTTGAATCACCCGTCATACCGAAATTTGTCAGTAAGTTCTTTTCATAGGCCTCCTGGTTGATAAATATACCTTATGTCCCCTGTTTAATATTTAAACCAAGGAAAAAATTAATTGGACCTAATAGACTCATTTCAAATTTCGTCTCCATCAACTTCCTTAATTCAGCTCTTAAGCTAGGATTCGTAGAATCGAAGATGTTATCATCGACATAAATATGAACTATCATAAGATGTTCGCCTTCTTTCTTTCAGAAGAAGGTTGGGTCAACCGAACCTTGTTTAAATTTTGACATTTATAAGAAGTGAGTTAAAGTTTCATACCAGGCTCTTGGTGCTTGCTTTAATCCATAGACTGCTTTATCCAGCACATAGCAATGATCAGGCAATTTCTCGTTTACAAACCCGGGTGGTTGCTCAACATAAACAGTTTCTTCTAATTCTCCATTTAAAAAGGCACATTTGACATCCATTTGGAAAACTTAGAAGTTTTTATGAGCAGCATACACCAAGAAGATTCTAACTGATTCCAACCTAGCTACAGGAGCAAAGGTTTCCTCATAGTCTATTCCTTCCTCTTGGCAATAACCTTTGACCACCAATCGAGCCTTATTGTGAGTGACATTCCCTTCCTTATCTAATTTATTTCTGAACACCCACTTCAAGCCAACCACAGATGCATCCTTTGGTGTAGGGATGAACCTCCAAACCCGGTTGCATTCGAATTCATGAAGTTCATCTTGCATTGCGTGAACCTAAACTGAATGATCAAGTGCAGCATTTACAGTTTTCGGTTCAATCTTGGAAACAAAGGAATTAAACATACAAAATTCAACTTTAGAAAATAATGCAGTTTTTTTCGCTTTCAATTGAAAACGAGTAAGAACTTTTTTAAACTTTCACCAATAATCTATGCATTGGGATGGTCCTTGGTCCATTTTACTAACATAGGATAGTTTGGATCATATGCCGAATCTAACTCAACGTTCACTTCAGCTTAAAATTTCGATTGATCATCATCACCTTCATCAGTTGTATTTCCTTTCTCCCCCTCGATTGGCGAAGTGTAATCTGTGGCAGCATCAAAGTTTGCATCCTCTGTGGGAGTGGGATACAACCCATCGATAGGACTACTATTGGGTGGTTTTGGAGCAAAACTTTCCCCTTCGCCTGAACCTTTATGAGGTGGGGAGGGAATTGGATCCTCCCCCCGAAAGATACTTTGTTTGTTTTTGATGCAGTTGAACTTTCCCCTGAAACTTTGAGTCAGTAGATGGTGGATCACCCTTAGCTTTAGGAGGTTCACTTTCCATCTCTTTGGCAGCATCATCTATAATCTTCTTGAGATTATCAATTGTGTTTTCTGTTGCTTTCGCTTCTAAGTGTGCTGCTTTCTCTGGTTCATCAAACAGCCGCAAGTATTCTTCAAACAGGTTGGCTATTGGAACCGAGACTTGTCCAAATTCTGGAAAAATTTCTCATAAGTCACTTTCACTTCTTTGAACTTTCTTCATGTAATTATCGTCGAAGGTGACATAATAGGTTTCTTTAATTCGTTTTGAGTGTTTATTCAATACTCTGTATGCTTTTGATGTTAGTGAATAACCCAGAAAGATTCCCTCATCGGCTTTGACATCAAACCTATTTTGGTTCTCTTTAGAATTGAAAATAAAGCACCTTAAACCGAATATGTGAAAAATTTTGACATTTGGCTTTTGGTTGTTTAAGATCTCATATAGAGTAATTGTGAATCTTTTGTTTAGCAAGGATTGATTCTGAGTGTAGCATGCGGTTGCAACAGCATCAGCCTAAAAATATAACGGAAGTTAAGCGAAACTGAGCATGGTTCTGGCTGCCTCACATAAAGAACGGTTTCGTCCTTCAACAATCCCATTTTGTTGTGGTGTATAAGTGGCCGAAAAATTGTAAGTTATCCCCTTGTCAGCCAGAAAGTTCTCAAAATCACTATTCTTGAATTCCAAACCGTTGTCACTTCTGATATTCCTTACCATCTTCCTCAGCTGCACTTCCACTTGCTTGATGAATGTCTTCAACTTGGGAGTTGCATCTGATTTCTGCTTAAGAAAGAAAACCCAGGTGAAGTGAGAAAATTCATCTACAATAACAAGAATATACTTACTACCACCGAAGCTTTCTATAGCAGAAGGTCCATATAATTCGATGTAAGAGTTCAAGAGCTTCAATAATCTTTGTACCGATTCTTGTAGGGTGGCTCTTTCTACTTTGTTTTCACATCTCACACGCTGCAGACAGATGTTCCTTGTCGAATTTGAGAAGAAGGAGTCCTCGAACATGATCACCAAGCACCAACTTATTAATATCTTTGAAGTTCAGTTGCGATAATCGTTGATGCCACAACTAGCTCTCATCTGTATTTGCCTTTGACAGCAAACATAATGCTGGTTTTCCTCGTATTGGATTGAGATTTAAAGGGTACATATCTCCCTTGCGTTCAGATTTTAACAGAACCTTCTTGGATTGTTTCTCAATTATCTCAGAGCCCTCATCATAAAATGATACTTTCAGACCTGTGCCCACAACTAATTGTAACACACTAATGAGGTTATGCTGCAATCCTTCCACATATGCCACTTTTCAAATCAAGAATTCTCCATTTGTTATCATACCGTATCCCTTCATTGTTCCATTAGAGTTATTTCCATATTTTACACACCCACCATCTTTCAGGGACTGAAATTCCCTCAGCTCTTCCTTCCTTCCTGTCATGTGACGTGAGCAGCCACTATCTATATACCATTCATCATCGAACTGCTCATCACTGATTACCTGCAAATTCAAGCAGATTTAGGAACCCAAAGTCGCTTGGGTCCTGGTGAGTCTTTCATAGAAAAAGGAATTGTAGTAGAAATATCAACCAAATATGTTCTTTTTACTAAAGTGGTTTGATCTTTTTTTTTTAATTGTATACACTTTGATTTTAGTTTTGTCATGTTTAAATTTTAGTGCATTGGTTGGTTTGTTAGATGGTATTTGAATTTTCTTTTGACTCCTAGGGTTAGCTGGTGATTTCTTATTATGGATCTTAGAATCTGATGTTAGCTTTCCCTTTCCTTTGATGTCCTTCATAGAATTTGCTTCGCATTGGGACATGGAGGCACCGAAACTGGGTTTAGGACTGAAACGAGACTGTGGACCGAAAGGTGACTTTCGGTTCTAAGTGAAATTTGGACCGAAACTAGACTTTCGGTTCTAAGACTTGGAATAGTAGGAACTTGGAATGAAACTTTCCTTTAGTTTTCCCTTTCCTTTATCCGATGATTCTCTCTTAGGAGGGACATAGTTGGGATTTAGAGATTGCCAGTAAATTTTTCGCTCATTCAAATTCTTTGCATATCTTTGATTTCTTAAGCGTTTATGTTCAGCTAGCTCCTTTTGTGATTTGTGGATGTTGAAGCTCGCCTTTGGCTTCTCTTTTTGAGTTTCGGTTGTTTTGACTGGAACTTTCGGTTCTTCCTTTGGTTCTTTAGGGATTTCTTTGGTTTCACTTGTGCTTGGTTTGTCAAAACTCGAGGGCTTGTTTATGGGTTCAACAACGTATCTTCCTTTAACCCTCCAAGAAGTCTACTCAGACAAGCCTATAGTTTCGTCTACATTATCAATAGGAGCTGACCAGAAGTAGTCATCGCACCCTTCAGCATTATCTTTTTCGACCATGATTCTTAATTCTGACGTCTGCTTTGGAGTGACCCCTATAACTGCATAAACCTGATTTGGCACAGTTTGAACCTTTTGATAAACCATAGCCTTTTCTTTGAGTTTTTGTTTCTTATCTTTTGACAGGCGAGCGAATTCAACTGAATTTTCTTAAATTAGGGGTTTCTCATTCTCGGTTTCGCTCTTCATAACCTCAGAGCAATCAACCACGTCGTCTATTGAGATCTCACTCATCTCACTTTCCTCATCAAATTCAGACGTATTTTCTAAGTCCATTTTTTTATCAGAAGTTAATTTGGCATTGGATTGGTCAACTGATTTAATAGTGTCTGACTTAGTTTTCAACCTATCATTTTCATCTAAAATATCTTTTAGCATACATTTGTGTTCCTTAGAATCAATGAAGGTTTCTATTTTGTCCAGTCCAATTTTGTAGGACATGGAGGTCTCTTGTGATGATACTTCTGATTCACATTCTCCTATGACCTCATCTTCCTTAAATTCAAGAAAGGGCAAAATCATCTTATGAATTTTCTTTCCTATCTTACAACTTAAATGCAATTGAGCTATATTAGTATATAAACGCTTAGCAATTAAACAAAAAACATTGCTTTGTTTTAATAACTTTAGATTGACTATTTGCAAATAAATAATTTCATCCTTAGCCCTAACTAAGTCCTGCTCCTTCAACTCTATCCACATTCTTCTCTCCTCACTCTTCGTTGTCACCCTGCTGATTTGGTCAGTTAGGTTAGAATTTGTTAACCGAGTTTGCATGAGACTACCACTTAGATTAGAAAAATTTAAGGTTTAATTCATTTAGTTCTTCTTCATATTATGTTATTGGAACTTTAAGAGAGTCTAGAATAGATTGTACCTTTTTGATCAAACGATCGCAGTCATTGATCTGCTCACTAATTGGCTTTGCTGCAAAACATTTGTTTTCTGTCAGGTTCGGTTCCTCACTTCCACTTTCAATTGATGAACTAGCTGTGACAATCAAGCACTTTCCATCCGAACCTAATTCCTTTGGCACATAAGCCTTTCCATGAGTGGGCTTTCTCACCTCTTCATATTCAGAGTCGGTTGACCAAACTTCGACGCCACCGAACTCGTCTTCATCACCATTCTTCTGTACAATCAAGGCATTCATAGAACTGTTAGTTGCCTTCTTTTTCTTGATCTCTTCAAACATTCGCATATAGTATGCCTCATCATCGTCATCATCTCTTTTCTCAGCCATATTCCTTAGCATGCAATCCTTGACAAAATGGTTCTTGTTGTGACAGTATTTGCAGTCGTATCCCGAGTCTCCTGCAAGTTTTCTCTCTTTCTTATCTTCTTCCTTTTTAGAGGAGATTTTGGTTTCATCCTTCACATTCTTAGAGAATTAACTTCCCTGCTAGTTTCTGTTCTTGTTGACGGGAAATTTTCTCCTTGCAAACTTCTTTGGATTGGTGACCATCATAGCATACTCCTCGCTTGTAAGGTCACACTCAGACATATCAGAATCTTCCTCTTCTTCTGCAAAACTTTTTCCTTTTAAGATAAGACCCAGCGATCCCACACTAGAAACCACTTTCGCTTCTTTGGTTACTACACTTTTATGGGACTTAAGTATTCCCACAAGTTTTGCTGGCGAGTAAGATTTAAACTGTTCATGCGCTTTCATAGTAGAAACCACAGCCATCCATTCCGGTCTCAGCGCATTCATGAAAGTCACCTTCTGCTCAATCAACTTTCTTTCTATTATGTGTTTGATCATCTTGCTTAGTAAACGATTTAACCGATCGAAAGTTTGTATGAGTTTCTCCTCTGGTTTCTGTTCGAAAACTCCAAATTCTGACAGCAGCAAGGTTTGAATGGAGTGTTCCAAGTCTTCATCAGTTGAATAGAGTTCTTTCAACCTATACCATATTTCTTTGGCCGTCGTGCATGAAATAACTAAACAAAATGTGTCAGATTGAAAGGCGAATCTTATCATTCTCATGGCCTTCACGTTACACAATAGCTTGTCTTTCTCATCCTGTGGTATCTTCTGTTCATCCGCCACCAGCTTGTTATATTCTTTTTAGGTCTTAACTGTCGTGTTCGTTTCCGAATGAACAAAAGGTCCATGTATGATGGCTTCCCAGATAAGATAGCCATTATCTTCAGATCCAACCATGTAGTCTTCAAAGTGATGCGCCCATACTTCATAGTCTTGAGTGTAGAGTATGGGTATCTTGGTAGTAGATCTAATGTTGTTTGAGATGTTGATGGGATTTGTTTGCGAATCTTCGTGAGACATGGTGAGCCTCTAGAATCAAACATGTAAAGTTGAGCTTAGGGTTTTATCTGAAACAGAGTTTCCGCTCAAACAAAGAAGACGACTTCTATTTTTACGATAAAAACGGAAACCCTAAGGAATTTTGAATACAGAAGGAATGTGTATTGATCACACAGTCTCCTGCTTTGATACCAATTGTTAAAACAAAATTTCTTTAAGGATCGTTAGATTCTATGCAAGCAAACAATTATGAAAGTAAATAAGAACACGAGTATGGCTTTGAATGTGTCAAATGATTAAAGCTTCAACACCTCAGAAGAGCTCGATTAAGAACTTCGACTGTAGAGGTGTTTAGGGTTACAAACAATGAACGCTAAAATTGACTTTGTATAATGCATACATGCATGCATATTTATATTATAACCCTACTAGATAATCATGGATGGACAGGCCCAATCCGGATACAGAATATGAGGCCCATGACACAACACAAATAGACTCAACAGAATTGTCTGATTAAATGATGCCTGCTAGCCTAGGGTTTTCCTTATATGAGATTGACATCATTACTGTAGTTGCTTAGTGTATGCATCCTGATTGTACATAATTAAACTCTTATAGCCTGAGAATATTTGATTTGGCCTTATGTTATGTTCTTATTGATTAGGGACATTAGGGTAGGATCATATAATGGAAAGTCTATAGGGCCCAACATGGATGGGTGGGTTGTGTGAGGCTGGGAGGCCAGTTACGAGATATTTAGCATTCCTCTAGAAGTGAGGATTGAGCGCTCGCTATAATTATGTATATTGTTAGGGCGTTGTGATGATACTTGAGACAAATATGGGTAGGTGTGGAAGGTAGTATGGGACCATACTACTAAAAGCACAAGACCCACACGCGTAACAAGGAAGTCACAACCCCTAGGGTTGCATTAGGAGTTGGTCCCCTGTCATCATATGGATTATCGTAGATGTTTCTGGTGCCTTACTAGAATGGTGGTTACGAGACATCTTGAGACCGGATCCAGGTTAGGATCCTGAGCTGGCCTCCAGGAAAGGCCATCATTTTCAGAGGATCATGTCAGTGAGACCCTCTGGGAGGAGGTGATCAAGCTTGTCCGGGGACAATTGTCGGAGATGTTCGGGTCTGTTAAGACCACCATGGTTGAGTATATCTACGAGCGCTATGCAGCCGCATCAGCTATAACGACAGCAGGGGAGGAGTTGATCGAGCTTTCCAATATCGGGACTGGTTTCTGAGACATATTATGAATAGCAGAGGACTGCAGTTACTTGAGATCAAGGAGATATTTTGTACTCGTTGCATTCTGCGGGTTGAGCGGGAGAGGCTGGCACATGAGTTTCAAGATATGAGACCCGGGGGTTTGCTCGAGGCCAAAATGTGAGTCGCGAGGACTCCATAAAGGAGTGATGATTATGTTCAGCTGGCGTTTTGGCAGTTGGAAGTGGAGTGGTTAATTGATGGATTGGGCGATCCTTTTATAGGGAAAGGATTGTGCCCTTTCAGTTTTCGAGCTCGAAGGAGTGAGCAGGCTTGTAACCCCGGTATCAGGTTGTATTCTAGCTCGGGGTCAGTTGGTTGCAGGGATTGGCGACATTATTTCAGCGCCGATGAGCGTAGGTGGGTCGATGTGGCATAAGTATTTTGTGAGGTCTGATTTTCTTTGGATCTCTTTTATCAGGTGGTAAGGCTTGATTGTGCGACCTATTTCACTTTTTGGGATTCTCGACTACGTCTTGGGAGTAGTTGTAGCCCAGTTAAGGGAAGACGTTGTTTCAGCTGTTGTAATTCAGCTGTGGATGTTTGAGCATGAACTTCTTTGGAACACCTTTGTAAAAGGTGTATTATGTTGGAGGTTTGCGGATAGGGTCCCAAGGAAGGGTTATTCAACATTATCAGGATTCAATATTTTTAGCAACCGTTCGTGATTCACAAACGAAATCACCAAGGGAAGTAGCTCGTCATCGAGGTATTAGTTGGATTACCTATCTTTTGGTCTTCAGGACTTAAGTATGGGGTTATTCAAGCATTAGTGATTGTTGGTTTCACTGGGATTCAGGAAGTGTTTATTTGGTTTTTATAAGTGTGGGATCATTTGGGATTGGCTAGTAATGGAGCAATAGTTATAAAGAATTGGTTGTCATCGGATCGATCGCTTGGAAGTGAGAAGGATTGGGAATCCTCTAGTTTTCATGTATTGTGAAGGCTTATACGAATCTAAGTAGGAGAGAGTTACCCCGGGATGCAGAAGCGAGAGAGGTTTGAAACGGGGATAAGTTTCACAACCTAACAACGAGAATGGAGGCCCCAGTGGCTGCGTAGTTTGAGGGTTGTGCTGGTTGGGAGTTTGGTAAAACTTCATAGCATAAGAAACATGTCTTGTTGGTGCTTGATAGCATAAGTCGGGGAACCAGGTTAGAGTTCTAGTCATGAATTGAGTTCAGTTCGAGTATTTGGTCGAGGGTGTGCTTGACTCTGAGGGTTTTGGATTGATAGATTGAGGGTTTTGTTAGCAGCCAGGGGTCGAGGGTACATTCAGCACCGGTGTGCGGGTATTCTAGTGTATGTCGTAGATGCGCAGGTCAGGGATTAGAACACGGTTTTCCGAGAGGGTGGACGATCGGTATGAGGCCTAGGGTTAGGTCGGGGTTTGAGTCTACGAAATGGATTAAGATTTCAGAACCCCAAGTGGGTGAGAACAGTATACATGGGAGAGATCACCAGGACGGGTGGTCCAGGGAGATGTTGTGACAACCCGGAATTTTCATTCGGTCAAACCCTAGAAGTAAATCACTTCTTATTATAAGTTAATGTCATCATTTCTTATTTTAAGAAATTTAGAGTTCGTTTCATTATTTTAATATTATTCTTTAAATGAACGGGTGTGAGAAAGTGCCGACTTGGGTTTTGAATTTTGAAAACCGCAAACACCTCGCGTCTTAGAAGTTCCCGGCCAAACTATTTCGTTTAGGTCGAAAAATCATACCAAAATTCGTAAACTCATGCTTATCCATGAGTTTACTCCCTAAGTCTAGTCAATATGAGTTTACTCCCCATTTATCCAAAAGAGTAAACTCCCAAAAGAGTAAACTCAAGAAACACTCTCAGGTAGCAAACTAGAAACAATTCAATATCTCCTAATTTGTAAGTGTTCTATCCATTTCAAGTTGATTAAACACTTAATCTAGTGTTTGTGCATCTATTCATCCATTCACTTTTGTGTTTTTGATTAGATTTCCAAAAACACCAAGAACACACACCAAGTGTTCTTGGACTTTTAGCATACTTCAAGCTTCCTTATAGAAAGTGCTTCACTCCTTGAGTCTTATTGAGTTAGTATTACAAGTTAGCATCAAGAAAATATGCCAAGAACACATGGAACAAGGTGTTCACGGTCCAAGAAGGTTCTTGGGCCGTAAACACCATATAAGGCACCAAAGTGTGCCTAAGTCACAAATCTAAGCCCTAGTTGGATGTTTAAACCATCCTTGACATGTTTAAACCTTTCCTTATTGTGTTTAAGCCTTGAAAAACATCATAAACCAACATTTATAGATGTTTACCGTTTGGGGATCTCCAAAAACCGTAAACACCCTAAAGTGTGTTTAATTTGGCCATTTTCCTTCCTTAGGCTTAGAAACTAGTTTATACACAAACCTAATTGTGTCAAGGACATGAAAACATGGAAATACCCTTCTCCATGAAGGCTTACAGTAGTAAACCCAAAGGGAAAAGTGCATGAGGCCGTAAACGCCTCCAAGGAGTGTTTTTGATACCCTAGTCCTTTCCAAAAGCCAAATCACTTAGTAGAAATGCTTCAATAGGCTTGTTAAACCACAAAACAACACATGGTAAACATGACTAGAGTTTATGACCATAAACTCTAGAGTTTACTGCCGTAAACTCCCTAGGTTATGACCATCAAAACCGTAAACTCCAAGGGAGTTTACTCTTGAGCCCCACACACAATGGCAAGGTCCTTTAGCACTTAGATGAAATCCTTATGGCCTGTAGCACTTATATAAGGTGTTTTACATGCCTTGGGATGTATTAACTTTGTCAATTAGTGGTTTAAAGTCTAATTGGGTACATATATGTGTGATTATATATTAACTAGGATCATTGAGTGTGAACAAGTCTTCACTTGTCACCTAGCCATCCTACATCATTCAGTACATCCAAACGACCATCTACAGGTGAGTTCATACCCCTTAATCAATGTTTAAATGATTTTAAATGCTTTAATGGGGGGAATACAAGTAGGAAACAGCATGTTATCAAATCTTTCATATGTATTTATAACTATGTTTTCATCCAGCAGATTTCAGATACTTCAAAATGTGATGCATGAAATGGTTTTCTATGTTAAAAATACTTTGTTATCAAATGTATTAGTTATAAAATGTTTATTAAAATGACATCAAGTCATTGTTAATTATTGTTCAAAACTCCTAGATGTTTTACAAAACCATTTTTACCCTCTCGAACAAAACTATATCGATACACTTATGTTCTTTTATATATATTGATATTATAGTTTTCATCTTTCATTCAGTTTCCCACACTCTTGTGTAGCAAGGGTGTATAAACCTGTTTGGAAAATCAATTACCTTCCAGTTAACTATTATAGGGATAGTTACGAGATACATAACATTATTCCTATTACAAGGAACTACATCAAAGTCAGTTCATTCATGAGTCTACACTATACATTACATGAGAACCTTACATGAATACATTACATTAGTACCTTACATGAATACATTACATGAGTGCCTTACATGAATACATTACATGAGAACCTTACATGAATACATTACATGAGTACCTTACATGAATACATTACATGAGAACCTTTACGTAGATACATCTTCCTGTATACATCATGGATACTTGTACCTCGATTCATTAGGATGATTTATTAGTACCTTCTCTATAAATTGTCCTGCCTATCCCAGTTCAACGGGATATCTAGACGGGACTAACCATTCCGAAGCCCAGCTGATTAGCACCAGTGGTTGATGAACATCAACGGATGCCTACGGTTATTACTTATATTAGAGTACAGTTATGGGACTAACCATTCCTCGAGACTACTGTTCGCTACAGAGTTTGATGAACATCTACGGATGCCTACGGTTAATACTTATATTAGGGAATCGATTACGGGACTAACCCTTCCTCCCCCCTTCTGTATGCTGCAGAGGACATTTGAACAATCTACGGATGTTCATTAGGTTATACATTTCGCTAACCACGATGTCACATTAGTCCTGGTACCAAAGGATAACATTTATATTAGTACATTTTCCTATTTACTTTATTTTGTGATACATTCACATAAACGAGGAGTTAGACTAAGTACTTTTAGTACTAGTCAATAGAAAGGAAAAACTATCATTTTACATACAAAACATTCGGGTCTTGGTAGAAGACTACATCTCATACTAGTAGGAAATAAGGGATTTTCTAGGGTTTTTCATTACTTACATCAACTGTTTCATTTAAAGATTTACAGGGCATTCATATCAGTTTTCCCAAAACAAGTCAATGACAATTAATTACTTATGAATTCACCAGCTTTAGGCTGATACTCACTTTCAAAATAACTTGTATTCTCAGGTCGTCAGTAAACAGGTACGATGGCCAGGTTTTGAGAAGATGGAGCACAGACAAGACTCGTCTTTTATTTTGATTGTATTTTTGGTATCTTTTTGCATATAAAGAACACACATGTATTAAAACATTACCTTTAATGCAATGGATGATGTTGTTGCTTGTTTACTACTTTACATTGTTTGTGATACTGTACATGACGTCCTCCACCCCGGAACGTTTCCGCCGTTCTTGGTTTTGGGGTGTGACAGATTGGTATCAGAGCTTTGTTTATAGTGAATATAGTATATCAACCCATAAAAGATATACTAACTATAAATACATAGGGATTAAAACACTCTGTCTAAGAGTTATACTTTTAAATAATAAAATATTTAAGTATACGTGTCTGCATTCATACTAAAATCAGTGTAACAATGACAAGAACAAAAGTATTACGGTTTTTGAATATCACAAGTTAGCCTGGGTATATATGGTCAGTCTTGGGAATGGCATAGCCTGATCAAGTATGCTGGTTCAAGGAGTGATTAGCATATGCCCAAGAATGGTTGTTATGTGGCAACAAGTCTAAAAACTTACCAACACAACCATAAAGTAATACCATAGGGGTATTTAGTCTTACTGTAATTATCTTAGTCAGTTCGTCTATTTTAGCTATTTCTTATATCCCTTTTCTCGGGTAGATTTTAATGGCTGGATTTCACCATGGTGATCTGTACTTCCCGAACCATGGCAACGTTGGATGGCTAGAGGAAGAACCAGAAGATGATCACCCAATCCCATTGGATGATCACCATGCTGAGGGTTTTTCCGATAGTTCTGAATCGGAGCCTGAAGTCAACAACCTACCCCCAGCTGCTCAAACCTAAACTTGAACCCCCGTCCCGCATTTCAAGGACCCACACCTCTCCAGGGCCACTAACTTGACTAGATGGAGTCAGGAACAGGTTCAACCCATTCCCTACAATGGAGATAGAAGTTTCTACAACCTCACTGAAGGAGGTTCTGCTGACAGGGTCCTACCCATCATGGTTCGTAGAATTTCTAGGAACACGATACTGGGTCAAGCAACTATCGACCGAGTCGTGGAGATTGACGCCAACTCTGGCGTTAACACTATCCACATTCTCCAACTAGAGTCTGTTCATGAAAGGACTCTAGTCCACAATGCAGCTCTACATAGGGAACTTGCTGAAACACAAGCTGAAGTTGGGAACTTCGGGCTCAGCAAGTGAGAGCTGACAGGCGTATAAGGGACATAGAACGTCTACTGTCGGGATCAAGAACTCATGCTAGTAGTTCTCGTCGCCGATAGAATCTTGACAACTCATCTTTTGGATATAACCTAGTTTATGTAAAAACTTTGTTCTAATTTCCTATCTTTGTAAATCTTAGACCTGTTAGGTCTTGATCTAGTCATAGTTCTGTCAAAACTTTCTTATCTTGGTTGATGTAAGGTCTACTTCTAGGCCATTTTTCCCGAACTTGTTACATCTGTAATCCCAGTATTATTGACAGATATCTAATCGTATGGAAATTATTATCCAAATGCTATCATTTTCATTTAACTATATTATTCATTTTGTTGTTGGACTATGGAGAGTTAGTCCATGAGACACATTAATTATTCATTTATTCCTATCCATTTCATCATCTTTTAAACGTATAGTTAAAGATACCGCCACGCAGGAATCCCAGGCGTAACCTAACTAACGAAACACCGATACCACCACCTGCACCACCACCTTAACCTCCTCAACCACTTCCTCCCTTCGATGCCACTATGTTCCAAGCGACTTTCACAGCAGCAGTTGCAGCTGCTGTGTCAGCCATCAACGCCCCCACCCCTAGTGGATCGGGAATAGGTGCACCTCCCTCGAACTACAGCGAAAGCCATGGACACCCTCGGGAATAAACCTATATGGACTTCACGAACGCCAATCCCCGCAGCTTCAATGGTACTGGTGGGATTATGGTGTTAAGGCAATGGATTGGAAAGATGGAATCTGTCTTTGAAATTTGTGCTTGCCAGGAGGGCAACAAGTTCAAGTTCGCAGCTTGTACCTTCTCTGATAGAGCATTAACATGGTGGAACGGCCATGTTAAGTATTTGACTTTAGTGGTGGTGAGACATCCCCAAAATCTCGGCCAAAAAAGACCGATTTTCATTTATGCTTTTAAAATAATTTCAGAGTAAATCCTTTTGATTTGAAAGTGTTGTGGAATTTGTTCCCAAAAACAAAACGTGATAAAATAATATTTACCAAAGCATTTCATAAAGAAATGTATTATCATTATATAATCAAAACTCAGGATGTCATGTTCCGATATAGACCATAAAGCATAAACGATAACATTACAAGTCGTTCAACAAATATATACATATACAGACTTGTAAACAAAACAACTTGATGATTCATCCATCTTATGCCCTTGCACCACTTCCTGTAATACAAATAAACTGAGCGGGTCAGGCTTGGGAGCCTGGTGAGCATACAGTGTTTTCAACCCACAATAAATAATTATATTTAATTTCCACCAACCAACAATAACCCAAATACCCATTCTCGTTATTCTCACTTTATGTCCCTAATACAACTAACATAAGGGACCTAGTCTAAGAATATTTCATCGGGGCGACAACACATGCTTCGGGGGTTCCTCAGCAATATAAGTCAAATAAGGCAATCATGAGGGGGGATGGGGTACAACGAATGAACACCCAAGTTCATTACCACTTCCAGGTGGCGAGCCTGCTGGCGTTCCACAAGACTGTCTAGAAAAGTCTGTGGTCATCATCTAAACTCTGCTAGATGACTAAATCAAAAACAGCATCGAGGCCTCTCATCTGTTTATCACACGTCAACTATCCACCCATGTTCTACCCAACATATTAGTAGATAAAAATATATATTTTTATACATAGTTTAAAACCTGTATAGAATTCTCATTCAATACATATTCCACATAAAAGATGAGGCACACCCACATAACACGTATTTCATAGAGAACAAATCAGATCTATGAGATAGAAGAAAGTGAATATACATTCACACATATAACAACAAAATATACACATAACACGTATTTTATATACAATACTTCATAATTATGCGTTAGAAGAAGGTAACTACACACTCACTTGATCAGAAGATGATCGGACAACACTACGGCTTGTAGAAGTAGTATTCTTCGGCAGATCTGGAAGATCTTCACAAAAATTGAACTCCTCGCGGGCAAAGCTTCGACTTGGGAATCGCACTTCTCGGGATCTTCGGGACCTCAAACTTGCTTCGGGGCTCGGGAATGATACCGGGGCTTCGGGATAATTCTTGCACAAAAAACGATGCAAAAAAACGCGAGAGAAAGGGAAGAAATGAGCAAAGAACTCTGCTGCCCTCGACACCCTTTTATAGGGGCTGGAACTTCGATTTACGCTGGGTGTAAATCCTAGTTACGCTGGGCGTAAATCCTAGTTACGCTGGGCGTAACCTGGATAGGATCACTGACTCCCCCCCTTCGGATAATATCGGAATATATATAAATTAAATATTGAAAATATTTTAATAAACTTCAAAATTTCATATCTTCCTCATACGAACTCCGTTTTTGACGTTCTTTATATCCCCACGTAGGTGAGACTACGCTCTACAACTTTCGTTTAGACTCCGTCAGGTAATTTTGAATTTATTTTTTATTATTTATTTTTAGTAGGCCGGGACAGGAAAACTCCGTTATAAAATCATAACTTCTTCATCCGATGTCCGTTTTCGCCTATCTTTTCATCGTTTCACTACAGTTAACGAGATCTTCAATTCTCATTTAGATTGTTTCGGCTAAAAACCGCTCGATCTCAAATCTAGTATTCGGGCTGCATACTGCTAAGTCGAAACTTCGAAAAATCATAACTTCGTCATATGAAGTCAGATTTGGGCGTTCTTTTTATGCACACTCTCGGTTTAACGAAATCTACGACTTTCGTTTAGATCACTAAGGCTAAATATTGCTCTAACGTAAATTTCACTTTTCACGTCATTCAGCGTTGTCGGTTCTGTCGCGAAACTTCAACAGGTCATAACTTCTTCGTTATAACTCGGATTTCGGCATTCTTTATATCTTCGGAATCCTTGTTTCGGCCACTACAACTTTATGTAAAGATAACGGGCTTATCTCACTCTTTAACTTTGAAGCTCATTTTATTCTTAATTCATTAAATTGTAATAATTAAGAAAGTAAACAAATAATTCACATAATTCACAAATAATACATTAATATTATTTCAAATTGGGTTACAAAGGTTAACCTAGACTATTACATCAACGAAAATTCCTAGCCTGGAAACGCGGGCGTTACAATTCTTTCTCCCTTAGGATGATTTCGTCCTCGGAATCACACATCAACAAACATATGCGGATAGCGACTCAACATGTCACTCTTCGTTGCCCAAGTGAGATTTGGCCCATTCGTCTGTTTCCAACGAACAAGCACAAATTCGACCATCTTGGGTCGAAGCTTCTTAGTCTTTCGGTCAACAATTTCCTCTGGTTCTTCAATTAACCTCTTGTTTTCATCAATTCTCAATTCCGAAATTTGAATTATATTGCGAACTTCTCCCGCGAACTTCCTCAAATAACACACATGGAAAGTGTTATGAATTCCATTCAGTTCTTCGGGTAATTCGAGCTTGTAAGCTTGGTTCCCAACCCTCTGAAGAACTTTAAACGGTCCAATAAACCTTGGACTCAACTTTCCCCTTTTACGAAATCTTATAAGTCCCTTCCACGGCGAGACTTTAAGCAAAACCGAATCTCCAACTTCAAAAGTCATCGGCATTCGCTTCTTGTCAGAATAGCTCTTTTGACGATCTTGAGCTACTAACATTCTTTCCCTGATCACTTTCAACTTCTCAGCAGTCTGATGCACCACCTCGGGTCCCATAAACTGCTTTTCTCTAGCCTCAAGCCAACAAGACGGCGTACGACACCTCTGTCGGTACAAAGCTTGATAAGGTGCCATCTTTATGCTCGAGTGGAAACTATTATTGTAGGAAAATTCTACCAAAGGTAAATGTTCATCCCAGTTACCTAGGAATTCCAGGGTACATGCTCTCAACATATCTTCAAGTGTTTGTATTGTTCTTTCACTCTGACCATCAGTCTGTGGATGGTAAGCTATACTTAAACATAACTTGGTACCCATTTCCTCTTGTAGACTTTTCCAAAACCTTGAGGTGAAACGGCTGTCACGATCTGACACAATCGTTAACGGGACACCGTGAAGCCTCACAATTTCCTTCACATAAGAATTCGTAAGCTTATCCATAGACCATTTCTCCTTGGCTGCTATGAAATGCGCACTCTTAGTGAATCGATCAATGATCACGCAAATCATGTCGTGACCATTCTTTGTTCGTGGTAGTTTAGTGACAAAATCCATATCGATGTCTTCCCATTTACCCATAGGCAGAGATAAATGTTCTAAACTCCCATATGGTTTCTGATGTTGTGTCTTGACTCTCGCACAAGTCACACACTCGGCCACATACTTTGCAACATCAAGCTTCAGCGTCAGCCACCAGTAGTAGGGTTTCAGGTCCCTATACATTTTAGTGCTACCAGGATGAATCGAGTACATGGTTTTGTGAGCTTCTTCCATCAGAAGATCCCTAATTCCTCCTGACTTAGGTACCTAAATACGATCTTGGAATACCTTCAGTCCATGACCGTTTGTACCAAACACCAATGTTTTGCCCAAATGCTCCTCCTTTCGGTCATTCTTCTCAGAAGCTTCCTCTCGAGCTTTCTTTATACTCTCCACAATTGTCGAGACAACTTCTATTCTCAACACTCTTGGCCTCTTCCTTTCAAGATTGACTTTCCGACTGAGAGCATCAGCAACAACATTAGCTTTACCGGGATGGTAAAGTATCTCACAGTCATAGTCCTTGAGTAACTCTAGCCAACGTCGTTACCTCATATTCAATTCTTTCTGATTAAAGAGATATTGGAGACTCTTATGATCAGTGAAAAGTTTGCACTTTGTGCCATAGAGGTAATGCCTCCATATTTTCAGAGCGAAAACTACCGCTGCGAACTCCAAATCATGAGTCGGGTAATTCTTTTTATGCTCCTTCAGCTGTCGAGACGCATATGCTATCACCTTTTCTCTTTGGGTCAAAACACAACCTAATCCAACTCCAAACGCATCGCTATAAACAGCGAAGTCTTCAACTCCATCAGGTAGAGAAAGTATTGGTGCCTTACATAGCCTCTTCTTTAGCTTCTCGAATGCTTCTTTATGCTTATCACTCCAAGCATAAGTAGCTCATTTGTGGGTCGAAGCTGTTAATGGACTAGAGATCGAAGAAAAGCCTTGGATAAACCTTCGGTAATATCCGGCTAATCCTAAAAAGCTTCGGATCTCTGTGGGACTTTTCGGTTGTTCCCACTTCATCACAGCTTCAATCTTTGCTGGATCAACCATTATCCCTTCTTGGTTGACCACGTGACCCAAGAATTGGACTTCTCGAATCCAAAAATCACATTTGGAGAACTTCGCATATAGCTTCTCCTTCTTCAAGACTTCCAACACTTCTCGCAAGTGTCTGCCATGCTCCTCTTGGCTTTACGAGTAAATCAGAATGTCGTCTATGAACACTATCACAGATTTATCAAGGAATGGATTACAAACCCTATTCATCAAATCCATGAACGCTGCTAGAGCATTGGTTAGTCCAAACGACATAACCAAGGACTCGTAGTGTCCATATCTAGTTCTAAATGCAATCTTCTCGATATCTTGCTCTCTTACTTTTAACTGATGATATCCTGACCTTAGATCGATCTTCGAGAAATAGCTCGAACCTTGCAATTGATCAAACAGTTCATCAATCCTTGGCAACGGGTATCTATTCTTTATTGTTGCCTTGTTCAGCTCTCTGTAATCGATGCACGTTCTCATACTTCCGCTTTTCTTCTTCACAAATAACACCGGAGCTCCCCAGGGTGATGAACTAGGTCTAATGAAACCTTTGTCCAATAAATCCTAAAGTTGCATCATCAGCTCCTTCATCTCCGTCGGTGCTAATCGATAAGGTGCATTTGCAATTGGCGTGGTTCCTAGTAACAAGTCAATACGGAATTCCACTTGTCGATCAGGCGGTAATCCAGGAAGATCTTCGGGAAATACTTCCGGATAATCACACACCACTGGAATACTCTGCATCACCTTCTTTTCCTTCTTAGCATCGATCACGAATGCTAAATATGATGTACATCCCTTGGTCAAACACTTTTTGGCTTTCATTAGAGAAATGATTCCAGAATTTACTCTGCGTTTATCTCCATATACCATAAACGATCCTTTCCCAGGCGGGTTTACTTTCACTATCTTCTTTCTGCACAATATCTCGGCATCGTTGGCGCTAAGCCAATCCATTCCCAAAACGATGTCGAAACCATTAAGTTCGATAGGCAATAATTTCTCGTGAAACTTATTCCCATTAAGGTCGATTAAGATGTTTTTCATATGATGGCTAACAGGTACAAACTTGCCACTAGCAACTTCGACTAATAAAGCATTATCTAGTCTATCAATAGGCAAAGCTACTTTTCTACCAAACTCATGTGAAATAAAGGAGTAGTTGGCTCCAGAATCAAACAAAATTTGAGCAGGTAGTTTGTTAACAAGAAAGGTACCTGAAGCAACATCAGCTTCATCTTTTGCAGCCTCAAGTGTCATCTGGAATGTTGGGCTTAGCTGTCTCCTTCTTCTTCGGACAGTCTTTCAAAATGTGCCCCTCTTCATTACAACCAAAACACATCTTATTGTTGTTTGGACACTCATTGGCAAAATGCCCAATTTTTCCGCACTTGTAGCAGGTTACATCCTCACTACATTTCCTAAAGTGCTTTTTCTTACACTTATCACACCACTTCGATTCGCCTCCTTTTCCTCCACCAAACTTTTTCGAATCAGATTTCGAAAAATTGCTTTTCTTATGAGAACTAGATGTTCCCTCAAACTTTCTCTTCTCACCAACCTCAACCTTGTTGGTGGTTCTCCCCTTAATCATGTTCTCAACAGACTTGGCAGCCCAGATAGCTGCCTCTAGAGTATGTGCCTGGCGTACTGGCACCTCATACTCCCATGGGAGTCCCTTCGCATACCGCTCCACCTTTGTTAGCTCGTCTGGGACGATACGTAAGGCAAACTCCATCTTATTGGTGAAGGCGTTTGTGTCATCTTTGACTGACATGCTGCCTTTTGTCAACGTTAGAAACTTGTTCTCCAACTCCAACAGATTTTGAGCCGAGCAGAACTTGGGCTTGAACTGCACCAAGAACTCTGCCCAGGTCAACTGCAGTGGCTCATTAGGGCTTAAAGTCTTCCCTAGAGTGTTCCACCAACGAACGGATCCACCGCGGAACTGACGCACTGCATACGTAGTCTGCAACTTGCCTCGGCAACCACAAGTCATGAAGACTAACTCCATTTCGGAGATCCAATCCATCACTCCAATCGGGTCCTCTTTTCCAGTGAAGGTCGATGGTTTGCAAGTTAGAAATTCCTTGTACTTGCATCCTATTCCATCATTCCTTCCGTCATGGTTGTTTTGCCTAACTATCGGTGGGTTGGCTTGAACAACAGATCCATTGAAGTTTCCGCCTTCAGAGTGCCCTTCATTTAATTCAGGCTCTTCCACATGAATTTGTTGGGTTTTGAGCATTCTAACACTCCTATGGTGTACATGCAACCCTATAAACCTTGGATCTATGTTTTCTCTATAATACATGCAAATAAGAACTTTCCAAGGCTTTAATCCTAACTAGCATATTATGAAGTTCTTATACTACAAAGTACTAGTTGGATGACATACCTTTTGATGTAGCTTGATGTCTTCAAGCTTTAAGAGCTTAGCCCCAATAGTGTGGAAGCCTCAAATGGAATCACAAATCACCAAAACACCTTGGAAGACTTTAGAGAATATGGATACTTGGTTCTCTTAGTGAAATTGGCTAGCCCTTCGTAGTGTACCACACTAGTGCCCATTTCACCAACCAAGGACATCTTTATATAGTGTGGAGGATTAGGGTTAAACCCTAATACCCATGACCTTTCATTTCCTAGGATCCATGGCTTAAACACTCCATGGACTATCCATGAAAGCTTAGCCCAACCTAAATGAACTTGGCCCATTCCATATATATAAGAGTCCATATTTAATTAGTTCCTTTTGATCACTTAATTAATTATAAATTAATTCTTGATCAATACTAATTAAATAATATGATTCCATATTAATATATTAGAACTTATAATATATTAATATTAATCATAAACATACTATTCTCAAAAGATTATCCATATAAATTGTGTCGGTGAAGTGCAACCCAAATGGACCATGTCGGGCCGGGTCAAGTACATACCAAATATAGTTATGGACTTAGACATTAATCCAACAGTCTCCCACTCGGATAAGTTTAAAACTATTATTGCGTATGACTTCAACCTAACTGGCAATCGTAGCTCTTAAAGCCGTTGTCGAACTCTGATCTTGTCAACGAACTTGTCCATTAGATAAGGGATCATATATTCCTCCATTCTAGATATCATATGGATTGAGACATGGATTATAAATCATTCTCTCTGTCCATTTGTTGTTTCCTGATTTCCGATTTATGACGACTGACTAATTGAACAAATCAAATCAGTCCTGGCCCGGCCGAGCACTTCCATTTGTCATCATCAAATCATCGAGGGGCCCACAGATATCGCTTTTATCCCGAAGGTAAAAGGAATGGATAAACTTCGACTCATATGGCTTGTTCTACTACTTGTTGAATCATACACAAAGGCACGTTTTATAGCACCGAGTTACCAAATGCGTTTTCATGCAATCAATGTACAACCAACTCATAGTAACAACTCATACCTCTAGGTTTGAAGAATATAAAATATTATCGTCTCATGATCACCCGTGATAAAATCCATGAAGTGATTCCAATGAGCGCGGGTTGAATCCAATACTCAGAACTTATGAGCACTCTTGAGTGTTGTAGCCCTTTGTCCAACACCTTAGACCTCTACAAGCCAACCCATGACAGTCTTAATTCATATCTACTTCCAACATATGACCGACTGTGGATGGTTTGAATAACTTAGTCATTCCGGAAGAATAACCTAGTTTATTCGGGAAGTCAAAACATGCAAATTGAAACACAATAATAATTGAATCCAATATGGTATCAAAACCTATGAACATAAATAAAACACCTTTTATTTATCACCATATGATTACACATTATTCATTGTATATTGTTTCAGCTATCAACTTTATTCTTGAATTTAAAACAATAGTTGTCCCATGCTCCAAGCATGTACACTATGTTTTCTAAATACTAGTCATGCCACACACCAAGTATGCATACTATGTTTGTCTATGATCTTTACTTTGTGAACTAGATCAATTGAACATAACTTCAATGATTCTCTTTTCACACTCCCAAATCCTTACTGCAAATGCAAGAATTCCAAATTCATGTCATTTACTGAAATCTGTTAGATTCTAAACATATATGCATTGATCCTCTTGTAATGATTATGCACAAAGTCAGAAAGACTTGACAACAATCATTATAGAGTATTCCAAAGGAGATCAGCTCCTTGGAAACATCCTTCTTGCATTTAGTTTCCTAATCTTAAACAGATTGAAAATTCTAACTTTGAAACATTTCCAGATTCCATTTTGACTGTCACTTCTGAACAAGAGTTGCCTCCTTACAGACTATGTCAATATGGTCCTTCCAGAATTATCACTATACTTCCAACTGTCCTTGAGCACCTAACCTTTGTCCTCGACAACTGTTTAATCCTTTTAGTCATATCCAGTTCTATACCTTTTCCCTTCTTAATGCCCTAGGCATTTGGAAAATTTTTAGAAAGGATGAATATAGCACATGCAATCGATCCTATATCCGAAGCATATGGGACACGATTCACGATGTCTCACATAAAGACTAAACCAGTCTTTTGTTATAACATTTCCATTTCTATTTGCCAAGTTCTCATAATTTAGATTATGAAGAGGGATGCCGTAATCATAATAGAATTTTAGAATGCAAATAATGGAACCATATACAGAATTTCCTTATGTTGAGCCATTCCAACATGAAATTCATATATATATCCTTGACTAAATGATTAAAACCTCACGATCTAAGCTTATAGATTTGAGACGAAGTATAATTTCCTCTCCCTTAATTATAGCAAAACAACTCTTTCCCAATTGAAACCTTTTGTTTTCTATAATTAACATTGCTAACTTGCAATACTTATCATAATTATCATGCTCCCACTAACATGATGATTATTAGCATAACACTTATGCTCCCACTAGCTTTGACATGTACTCAGAAATCAGCTGGACTTCTAGAAATTAATACTTCATTGACTTTCTTACCAAAGTTCAGATTTCTGATGCTAGATTGTTTTGATAAAACTTCATCAAAATCATACACCTTCCCTTAGATAACACACTTGTGTGTCTAATCAATTATGAAGAGGGATGCCGTAATCATAATGGTTAGACCTTTTTGCCACTTCTCACAAGTCCAGGTTAGTGTGCCGGTAAACCACACACGCTCCACTAACGACTTTGAGAATGCAAATATCACAATTGCTATCTAATTAAGATCTACTTAGTGAAAGTGTTTCCTCACCACCTCACCATCATTTTCATGAATCGGAGAGAAACCTTATGACACTTAGATTTAATGGTGTACGAGTTCCTACCCATATGAATTTGTCAAAACCATAGTCACAAGACAAGGATAATGACAAATCCAAACTCATATGGATTGAACTCAATCTTAACTTCTTGCCACCTGGCTGCTCAAGGGCCTGCCATTGCTTCCAAGTTGTCGTGCAACACATTGAGAACTCTAAGAACTCATATGCAAAGCCAACTATAACTGGAATGGGCACAGAATATGTCAACACGATAGGTTATAAACCTCAAGTCGTGTGCTAGTGAAGAACTTCAGGTTCTATTCTTGATTAGTTCTTGAGACTTTCAAGAGCTTTAAGACTCCCACTGTCCTCTTGACCTATAAGACTCCCTTGTCAAATATCCAAGAGATAGTGTGGATTCTAATCAAGACAAACACTTCACACAATTGGCCTAAGTTGGTCTTTGTTTTATCCAAAACATCACAACTTACCAATTTCAAATGTACAAGAGTCGAAAACTTTTACTCTTACATTTGATAAGTGTTTTAAACCTTCTTTGAGACATGTCACTCAAGTTCCAATCTTGGATTATGACTCTAAGACTTGTATTGGAACGAACTATGACTCATCTTCTTGATTTAACCATTTCAACAATTCAAGTTCCCTTTTCTTAGTCATAAGAATGCACTAAGATTTCCTTAGAGAACTAATTTTGATATGGTTTCTTAATCATTAAGATGATCACAAAATTGATACTAAAGTACTCTCCCATCTTTTCAGATTTGAGAAACTTTTATCCTTCTACCTAATTTGATTCTTCTTATTCGCTCTGCCATACATTGGAACCTTTTTCCAATGTCTCAGAATTACACTTAAGCTTGTAAGTATAACCATATTTACTGAGCTATAGTAAATAATGACGAATAATCTTATCGATCTTTTGTGGTGGACTTAATCAGTGCACAAGAATGTGTACTCGATCCCTTAGTCCTTTACTTGACTCACACATCCATGTGACCGAGTAATTAGTCTTAATTTTTCCAATACTTGAAAGTTCTCATTCATCATGCTATACAACTTGCATAATTCCAAGTTCTAGCCCAAATGAAACTTGGGTGATGAGAATCTTTCCTTATTTGGTAAATTTTGACATTACCACAAATGAGAGAATCAAATTCACTTTCCAATATTGTTATCAGTGGAATCTTATAAGCAACAACTTTTCACAAATGCCATTGTAAGGATACTTAAAATAAATAAAATCAAAAATTTTCTTTTATTTTAAAACTTTGCAGAAAAACTTATCCTTACAATCCATATGAAAAGTTGTTGTTATCTATTCCTAAGCAATATCTCATAACTCCTAAGAAGTAGCTCAAGAATCCGATCTTCAAACTATGCGATAGAAATCCATCTATGCGATCAGATTCAGCATATTCTTTCTTTAAGTTTCTTCACTTTTTCTTTGATTCTTAAAACACCACCATGTGACCCAGTCACATCATCTATCAAGAATCTCAGAATAGAAACTTAGCAGAGTTAGATAGTGGACTTTACCTAAAGTAGAGTCAAACTTATTAAGTTTAACACCCTTAGGTAAATTTGCAGATTCGCAACCAATGCCCCTTTCTTTGGAAATATAAACATGTGGACCCTTTGATAATGGTACACGGGACTATCACAGACTTAGCTTTTTCTCTTTACCATTTGGTCAACCGAGTTGACTATGGCCGATCCCTTTCCACTGGGAAGAGAGAGCTTTACAAGATATCGAATGTCATCATTGTCAATGTCCATAAAGTTTTAGGAAGTTGATCTCATCAAATAGATAAGATCATTAAGGGTCTTGTCATAGTCTGTTTCATAGTTGTTCCAAAGGAACTCACTATGTGACTTAGAAAGTAGTTGAACCACCAACTTTCTTAAGACTTTGACACCCAACTCTCCCGGCTTGTCAATATGTGACTACATCTCCAAGATGTGATCACACCTAGACCTTGCCTTGCCAATAAGGCTTGAGTGACCTTAAACTTTTCAAGAACTTGTAGGTTGGGGAGAATGATTGGAGGAGGTGAATGAAGTATGATTTCCAACGGACATCGTCTTCATTTAGGAAAGCTTGTTTCAAGAGATTTGGGAAGATCATAAATGTCTAAACCAGACATGTTGTGGGAGATATTCAAGATAGTTGAATTTTAAAGTCCTTAATATGACACCCAATATGAAATATTAAGGCTAGGACCCAACAAACTATTTTATAACTTAGAAGAGGTATGCCGTAATCCAAGCTATAAAATATTTGAAGGTAGGTGAATGACGATTCACCAATTTCCACCAAGATAAACAAAATGTATTATTAGGTTTTAATTGGTTTTGAAACTCCTAGATCTTTTGAGATTCATTGAACTGTTCAATGGCATGTTTCAATCTCGAGTGTGCCCTTCAGGTTTTGTGACTGGGATGCCGAGGATTACAAGACAAGGTGTGAATTAACCATGCAAATTACTTGGTACCCTTAAGTGTTTACCCCTCAATCGATGTGCCGGTTAACCACACACGCTCCATCGATACTAAGATAAACATTAAGTTACCCTTTGCCTACCTTGTTAAATACGAGTTAGTGTGCCGGTTAACCACACACGCTCCACTAACCGACTTAAACAAAGTGCAAAGTGTAATTTCATGGATTAGCACCTTATTCACATTTTCCTAAGTAACTAAGATTGGGTATTATTAAGCGTTTAGTTACTTAGTATTTATCATTAATACTTTTAATGAAGGGAGAATTCTAGTCCTGTCAAACCCGTTCGACTAACGACCTTCCACCAGTCAAGCAAGTGGTGGGTGAGAGTGGACACCCATTAAGTTGCCATTTTATAGGCAACAACCTTATACCCACCTTATAGACCGGCTTCGTGAATGAGGCGTACTAGCGGTAAGACTGAATTTACTCTTATACATATATATATTATTAACTTATAATATTATAAAGTATCAGGGTTGAATTTTAACTATTTAAAATTCTAAGGGCTAACTTGGAATTAAAGTATTCGTAAGTGAAAACTTTTCAAATTCCAAAACTTGAGGGCAAGTTTTGAAACTATTCAAAACTAATTAATTCCATAACTTATGTGTTTAAAGTAGTTTTAATCCAAAAACTCTTCAAGTTCCATAACTTGAGGACAAGTTATGGAAGACTTTAAACTAATAAAAGAATTAACTTTTATTTATTTTATAACTTATTGAATTTAATTAAGGTTAGACTTTATTTATTTATTTATTAATGAAGTGACTCTTGAACCTCCATAACTTAAGGACAAGACTCTTCATCTTTTGTAACCATTGCCAACTTTTATGAGTTTTATGAAACTTAAATGTGACTTTTCATATAACTTGAGGACAAGTTACAAAAACACATTTTAGAATCAACTCTTAGATTAATTTGGATTGAAAACAACTATTTCACTTAACTTTTCTATTAATCTAAGCAACTCATAAGAACAAGATAATTCAAATCAAACTTTTTCATGTAATTAGTTTAAACCTTAAACTAATACAAAACATGAATCTATTGACAATTATCTTTGAAATTCGATTAGCAAGAACATTACCACATAAAAAACAAGTTTATAAGTTCAAAAACATCTTAGGGTAATGTTCCTAGTCCAATTCCAGCCAAAAAACTCGAATTTATGCTGTCTGGGGGTCCAACTCGTCGAGTGCATGAACCAACTCGGCGAGTTGGATCGATTTGATCACTTTTTAGGCATGGACTCGCTGAGTCTCCTGATGGACTCGCCGAGTCTGATGATCAGACAGCAACAATTTCGATTTTTTTTAGCAGTTTTGCAAGTATAACAAGAAAACAAGCCTAGGCTCTAATACCACTGTTGGGTTTTGAGCATTCTAACACTCCTATGGTGTACATGCAACCCTATAAACCTTGGATCTATGTTTTCTCTATAATACATGCAAATAAGAACTTTCCAAGGCTTTAATCCTAACTAGCATATTATGAAGTTCTTATACTACAAAGTACTAGTTAGATGACATACCTTTTGATGTAGCTTGATGTCTTCAAGCTTTAAGAGCTTAGCCCCAATAGTGTGGAAGCCTCAAATGGAATCACAAATCACCAAAACACCTTGGAAGACTTTAGAGAATATGGATACTTGGTTCTCTCTAGTGAAATTGGCTAGCCCTTCTTAGTGTACCACACTAGTGCCCATTTCACCAACCAAGGACATCTTTATATAGTGTGGAGGATTAGGGTTAAACCCTAATACCCATGACCTTTCATTTCCTAGGATCCATGGGTTAAACACTCCATGGACTATCCATGAAAGCTTAGCCCAACCTAAATGAACTTGGCCCATTCCATATATATAAGAGTCCATATTTAATTAGTTCCTTTTGATCACTTAATTAATTATAAATTAATTCTTGATCAATACTAATTAAATAATATGATTCCATATTAATATATTAGAACTTATAATATATTAATATTAATCATAAACATACTATTCTCAAAAGATTATCCATATAAATTGTGTCGGTGAAGTGCAACCCAAATGGACCATGTCGGGTCGGGTCAAGTACATACCAAATATAGTTATGGACTTAGACATTAATCTAACAGAATTGACCATTCTTCACGATTCTGTTGAAGCAACCGCCTAGTCTCCTCCATTTGACGATCCAACATTGTTTGAATCATCATTTGTACACCAGCCATTGTTATCGGCTCAGGTGCTGCTGCTATGATAGGCATTTGCTCAATCACTAGTGGTTGATTCCTATTTTCATCAGCATTTCCAAATCCACTTCTTGTTCTCACCATTTTTGATCTATACACCGAATAAGGTGAAATTAGATCCTCATTCACGATAGATATTCAAATCATCCTTATCACTCCGAAATGTTTAAATGCTAGTTCTAATATCGTAGACGTATGCTTAGAATCCTACACACATAAGGTTTCCAGATCCGGTCGGCAACAGACCATAGATCCGAACAAATAATATCATATATGGCAACATATAACATTAAGCACATAAAAGCATTTTAGGCAGTTTTCCTAAAATAAACTAGTGCTCGTGTCTAAAATATAACAGACACACATCTCAAAATTTCACTTAGCATTCTAAGTTTAAGTCTAGAAATCCTACAAATTCCTAGTTCGCTTAAACTAATGCTCTGATACCAACTGTGACATCCCCAAAATCTCGGCCAGAAAAGACCGATTTTCATTTATGCTTTTAAAATAATTTCAGAGTAAATCCTTTTGATTTGAAAGAGTTGCAGAATTTGTTCCCAAAAACAAAAAGTGATAAAATAATATTTACCAAAGCATTTCATAAAGAAATGTATTTTCATTATATAATCAAAACTCGGGATGTCATGTTCCGATATAGACCATAAAGCATAAACGATAACATTACAAGTCGCTCAACAAATATATACATATACAGACTTGTAAACAAAACAACTTGATGATTCATCCATCTTATGCTCTTGCGCCACTTCCTGTAATACAAATAAACTGAGTGGGTCAGGCTTGGGAGTCTGGTGAGCATATAGGTTTTAAACCCACAATAAATAATTATATTTAATTTCCACCAACCAACAATAACCCAATTACCCGTTCCCATTATTCTCACTTTACGTCCGTAAGACAACTAACATAAGGGACCTAGTCTAAGAATATTTCATAGGGGCGACAATATATGCTTCGGGGGTTCCTCAGCAATATAAGTCAAATAAGGCAACCATGAGGGGGGATGGGGTACAACGAATGAACACCCAAGTTCATTACCACTTCCAGGTGGCGAGCCTGCTGGCGTTCCACAAGACTGTCTAGAAAAGTCTGTGGTCATCATCTAAACTCTGCTAGATGACTGAATCAAAAAACAACAACGAGGCCTCTCATCTGTTTATCACACGTCAACTATCTACCCATGTTCTACCCAACATATTAGTAGATAAAAATATATATTTTTATACATAGTTTAAAACTTGTATAGCATTCTCATTCAATACATATTCCACATAACAGATGAGGCACACCCACATAACACGTATTTCATAGAGAATAAATCAGATTTATGAGATAGAAGAAAGTGAATATACATTCACACAAACAATAAAGTATACACATAACACATATTTTGTATACAATACTTCATAATTATGCGTTAGAAGAAGGTAACTACACACTCACTTGATCAGAAGATGATCGGACAGCACTACGGCTTATAGAAGTAGTCTTCTTCGGCAGATCTAGAAGATCTTCACAAAAATCGAACTCCTCGCGGGCAGAGCTTCGGCTCGGGAATCACACTTCTCAGGATCTTCGGGACCTCGAGACTTGCTTCGGGGCTCGGGAATGATACCGGGGCTTCGAGATAATTCTTGCACGAAAACCAATGCAAAAAAACGCGAGAGAAAGGGAAGAAATGAGCAACGAACTCGGCTGCTCTCGACACCCTTTTATAGGGGCTGGAACTTCGATTTACGCTGGGCGTAAATCCTAGTTACGCTGGGCGTAACCGGTTAGGATTGCTTACTCCCCCCCTTCGGATAAAATCGGAATATATATATATATAAATTAAATATCGAAAATATTTTAATAAACTTGAAAAATTCGTATCTTCCTCATACGAACTTAGTTTTCGACATTCTTTATATCTCCGCGTAGGTGAGACTATGCTCTACAACTTTCGTTTAGACTCCGTCGTCTAATTTTGAATTTATTTTTTATTATTTATTTTTAGTAGGTCGGGACAGGAAAACTCCGTTATAAAATCATAATTTCTTCATCCGACGTCCGTTTTTGGCTATCTTTTCATCATTTCACTACAATTAGCTAGACCTTCAATTCTCGTCTAGAATGTTTCGGCTAAAAACCGCTCGATCTCAAATCGAGTATTCGGGCTGCATACTGCTTAGTCGAAACTTTGAAAAATCATAACTTCCTCATACGAAGTCAGATTTGGGCGTTCTTTTTATGCATGCTCTCGATTTAACGAACTCTACGACTCTCATTTAGATCACTAAGGCTAAATATTGCTCTAACGTAAATTTCACTTTTTACGTCATTCAGCGTTGTCGGTTCTGTCGCGAAACTTCGACAGGTCATAACTTCTTCGTTATAACTCGGATTTCGGCATTCTTTATATCTTCGGAATCCTTGTTTTGACCACTACAACTTTATGTAAAGATATCGGGCTTATCTCACACTTTAATTTTGACGCTCATTTTATTCTTAATTCATTAAATTATAATAATTAAGAAAGTAAACACATAATTCATATAATTCACAAATAATACATTAATATTATTTCAAATTGGGTTACAAAGGTTAACCTAGACTATTACATCAACGAAAATGACTAGCCTGGAAACACGGGCGTTACAAGTGGCGTATTCCATCAGCTGGGAACACTTGAAGGACATGCTGATGAGAGAGTATTGTCCTCGAGGCGAAGTGCAAAAAATCGAGCAGGAACTCTAGGGTCTAGAAATGGTTGGATCTGACATATCAACCTATAGAAATAGGTTCTGTGATCTGGCAATCCTATGCCCTGACATGGTTGCTCTCGAGAGCAAGAAGATAGAGAGATATGTCTGGGGACTGTCGCCCTAGATCCAGTCAAGTGTGTTAGCTTCCAAGCCTGTCACTTTTGATAGTGCCAAGGAGCTGGCACAATCTCTCATAGATCACAAGAAACCTTAGAACCCAACAATCCCTGCACCCGTACCTCAAAAGGTCAACGACAACAAGAAGGGGTGGAACAAGACGAAAAGAGGGGCTTCGTGAGAATCCTCCAAGAGACAACAACTTGTGGCAATGAATGTTGCCATGGTAACTACCGTTGTCCCTGCGAACCCCTTGCCAGCAAAAACTTATGTTGGAACTCTCCCGAAGTGCACCAAGTGCAGTTTCCACCACCACGGACCTTGCAGGGAGATGCAGTGCACTAACTGCAACAGGAAGGGGCATACAGTCCATTTTTGCAAGACTCCAACAGCTCAGGCCGCCCAGGTTCCTAACGCCGATATGGGCCAAGCTTGTTATGGTTGTGGCGAAGTGGGCCACTACAAGAGGAACTGCCCTAAAGCAGGGATGGCTAGAGGAGTAGGAAGAGTTATGGCCTTGGGCCACGAGGAAGCGGTAGCTGATCCTACGATAGTTACTGGTACGTTTCTCCTCGATAACTCATATGCTTGCATACTTTTCGACAGTGGAGCAGAGAAAAGTTTTGTAAGTCACAAATTTGCACACCTGCTTAAACAAAAACTCTGTGCATTAGATAATTCATTCACGGTAGAAATGGCTAATGGGAAAATGGAGAGTACTAACTGCATATACGTAGGTTGTACTTTAACTTTAGATGGTCATACTTTCAAGATAGACCTCATGCCGGTCCCAATTAAATGTTTCAACGTTATCATCGGCATAGATTGGTTGAGTCTTCTTCGCGCCGACATCATGTGCTTTGAAAAAGCAGTTCGTCTTAACCTTCTTAACAACGAAACTTTAGTTATCTATGGCGACAAACCTAGTACGAGCCTTCGCATCATTTCGTGCATTCAAGCCCAGAAGTGCTTGCGAAAGGAATATCATGCACTCCTCGCACACGTCGTCGATACAAGTCAAGAAATGAAAGACATTCAGAACATCCCAGAAGTACGCGACTTTCCCGACATCTTCCCAGAAGAACTTCCCGGTTTACCACCACAATGCCAAGTCGAGTTCAGAATCGACTTAGTGCCAGGAGCTACCCCCATAGCCAAATCTCCTTATCGTCTGGCACCGGCCGAAATGCAGGAACTTTCCAGTCAGCTTAACGAACTTCTCAAGAAGGGATTCATTAGATCAAGCTTCTCACCTTGGGGAGCACCGGTCTTGTTCGTCAAGAAGAAAGATGGATCATTTCGCATGTGCATCGACTATAGAGAACTCAACAAGCTCACCATTAAAAATCGTTATCCTTTGCCACGCATTGACGATTTATTTGATCAACTTCAAGGAGCCAACTACTTCTCGAAGATAGATCTACGATCCGGATATCATCAACCGCGAGTGCTAGAGGAGGATGTTCCCAAGACAGCCTTCCGAACTCGTTATGGACGCTACAAGTTTGCGGTGATGCCGTTCGGATTAACTAACGTGCCCGCAGTACTCATGGATCTGATGAATAGGGTGTGTCGTCCTTACTTGGATCAGTTCGTAATTGTTTTCATCGATGACATACTTATCTACTCTCGAAGTAATGAGGAACATAGCCAACACCTCCGTAGAGTCTTAGAGACATTACGAGCGGAGAAGCTCTATGCAAAGTTCTCCAAGTGTGAATTTTGGATCCGACGAGTCGAATTTTTGGGCCATGTTGTTAGCGAAGAAGGAATACATGTGGACCCTTCCAAAATCAAGGCCATTGAGAACTAGTCAACACCGAAGACACCTACAGAAATTCGTCAATTTCTAGGTCTAGCTGGCTACTATCGCAGGTTCATTCAGAACTTCTCCTACATAGCGAAACCTCTTACAACCCTGACCCAGAAAGGAGTGCCCTTTGACTGGGAAGAGAATCAGGAAAGAGCGTTCCAAACGCTCAAACAATCCTTGTGCACCGCACCAATACTATCCCTCCCCGAAGGGATAGAAGACTTTATTTTCTATTGCGATGCATCCAATCGAGGACTCGGATGTGTTCTGATGCAGCGAGGTAAAGTCATAGCCTATGCCTTGAGACAGCTGAAGACACATGAGGTTAACTACACCACCCATGATCTTGAGCTAGGAACAGTCGTGTTTGCTCTAAAGATCTGCAGACACTACCTGTATGGTACAAAAAGCACGATCTTTACAGACCACAAGAGTCTACAACACATCTTCGACCAGAAAGAGCTCAACATGAGACAACGACGGTGGGTCGAGCTACTCAGTGCTTACGAGTGCGAAATTCGTTATCATCCGGGTAAAGCCAATGTAGTAACCGACGCCCTGAGTCGGAAAGAATATACTGGTTGTAGAGTCAAATCTTTGACTCTAACTATCCATTCACACTTGTCCACGCAAATTAAGGAAGCTCAACTCAACGCTTTGAAACCTGAAAGTGTGGCAGGTGAATCCCTGAGAGGAATGGATAAGAACTTGGAAGTCAAGGGTGGCGGAGCCTTATACCTCATGGATCGGATCTGGACACCGAAAGACGGTGGCTTCAGATACTTGGTCATGACCGAAGCTCACAACACTCATTATTCCGTCCACCCAGGTTCAGATAAGATGTATTTGGACCTTAAAAAGTTATACTGGTGGCCTAACATGAAAGCAGATATTGCTACCTTTGTAAGTAAGTGCCTTACTTGCGCGAAGGTGAAGGTCGAATACCAAAAACCCTCCGGTCTTCTACAACAACCGGAGATACCAGAATGGAAGTGGGAGCGGATCTCTATGGACTTCATAACCAAGTTTCCCAAGACAACGGGTGGACTTGATTCCATATGGGTCATCATCGATAGACTGAGCAAGTCTGCACACTTCTTGCCAAACAAAGAAACAAACAAGATGGAGAAACTTACGCGAACATACAATAGGGATATTGTAAGACTGCACGGTGTTCCTATATCCATTATCTCAGACAGAGATACTAGATTCACTTCGAGGTTCTGGCAGTCGTTACAAAGTTCTCTAGGAACTAGGTTGGACCTGAGTACAGCCTACCATCCACAGACCGACGGACAAAGTGAAAGAACTATCCAAACCATAGAAGATATGTTGCGAGCCTGTATGATTGACTTTGGGAAAGCTTGGGATATCCATTTACCCCTTGTCGAATTTTCCTACAACAACAGTTATCACACAAGCATAAAGGCAGCGTCATTCGAGGCCCTATATGGCCGAAAGTGCAGATCCCCTCTGTGCTGGGCTTAGGTGGGTGATACCCATTTAGCTAAGGGACGAGTTCCCGAAAGCGCTCTCACGGGTCCAGAGATCATTCCGGAAACGGCAGAGAAGATCGTTCAAATTCGTGAACGATTGAAAGCCTCTAGATACCGACAGAAAAGCTACGCTAACAAGCGAAGAAAACCGTTGGAATTCCAGGTGGGTGACCGAGTTCAACTGAAGGTCTCACCCTAGAAGGGCTTGATACACTTCGGAAAGCGTGGAAAGCTAAATCCAAGATACATAGGGCCTTTCGAGATTCTTGCAAGAATCGGCCCTGTAGCTTACAAACTCAATCTACCGCATGAACTCAGTAACGTACATTCTACCTTCCACGTATCGAACTTGAAAAAGTGTCTGTCCGACGAGACTCTTGTTATTCCACTTGACGAGATCGAGATCAACGAGAGCCTCAACTTCATGGAGGAACTAGTAGAGATCATGGACCGATAAGTCAAGCAAACGAAACAAAGCCGTATCCCGATCGTGAAGGTTCGCTGGAAAGCAAAACGGGGACCTAAATTCATTGGGAGCGAGAGGATCAGATGAAACGGAAATATCCTCATCTTTTTCCTTAGTTACCTGTAAATACTTTATTTGCTTAGACTTTAATTTCGGGACGAAATTCCCTTTAACGGGGGGATGATGTGACAACCCAGAATTTTCATTCGGTCAAACCCTAGAAGTAAATCACTTCTTATTATAAGTTAATGTCATCATTTCTTATTTTAACAAATTTAGAGTTTGTTTGATTATTTTAATATTATTCTTTAAACGAACGGGTGTGAGAAAGTGCCGTATCGGGTTTTGAATTTTGAAAACCGCAAACACCTCGCGTCTTAGAAGTTCCCGGCCAAACTATTTCGTTTGGGTCGAAAAATCATACCAAAATCTGTAAACTCATGCTTATCCATGAGTTTACTCCCTAAGCCTAGTCAATATGAGTTTACTCCCCATTTATCCTAAAGAGTAAACTCCCAAAAGAGTAAACTCAAGAAACACTCTCATGTAGCAAACTAGAAACAATTCAAGATCTCCTAATTTGTAAGTGTTCTATCCATTTCAAGTTGATTAAACACTTAATCTAGTGTTTGTGCATCTATTCATCTATTCACTTTTGTGTTTTTTATTAGATTTCCAAAAACACCAAGAACACACACTAAGTGTTCTAGGACTTTTAGCATACTTCAAGCTTCCTTATAGTAAGTACTTCACTCCTTGAGTCTTATTGAGTTAGTATTACAAGTTAGCATCAAGAAAATATGCCAAGAACACATGGAACAAGGTGTTCATGGTCCAAGAAGGTTCTTGGGCCGTAAACACCATATAAGGCACCAAAGTGTGCCTAAGTCACAAATCTAAGCCCTAGTTGGATGTTTAAACCATCCTTGACATGTTTAAAGCTTTCCTTATTGTGTTTAAGGCTTGAAAAACATCATAAACCAACATTTATAGGTGTTTACGGTTTGGGGATCTCCCAAAACCGTAAACACCCTAAAGTGTGTTTAAGTTGGCCATTTTCCTTCCTTAGGCTTAGAAACTAGTTTATACACTTACCTAATTGTGTCAAGGACTTGAAAACATGGCAATACCCTTCTCCATGAGGGTTTACGGTAGTAAACCCAAAGGGAAAAGTCCATGAAGCCGTAAACTCCTTCAAGGAGTGTTTTTGATGCCCTAGTCCTTTCCAAAGGCCAAATCACTTAGTAGAAATGCTTCAATAGGCTTGTTAAACCACAAAACAATACATGGTCAATACGAGTAGAGTTTATGACCATAAACTCTAGAGTTTACGGCCGTAAACTCCCTAGGTTATGACCATCAAAACTGTAAACTCCAAGGGAGTTTACCCTTGAGCCCCAAACACAAAGGCAAGGTCCTTTTGCACTTAGATGCAATCCTTATGGCTTGTATCACTTATATAAGGTGTTTTACATGCCTTGGGATGTCTTAACTTTGTCAATTAGTGGTTTAAAGTCTAATTGGGTACATATATGTGTGATTATATGTTAACTAGGATCATTGAGTGTGAACAAGTCTTCACTTGTCACCTAGCCATCCTACATCATTTAGTACATCCAAACCACCATCTATAGGTGAGTTCATACACTTAATCAATGTTTAAATTATTTTAAATGCTTTAATGGGGGGAATACAAGTAGAAAACAACATGTTATCAAATCTTTCATATGTATTTATAACTATATTTTCATCCAGCAAATTTCACATACTTCAAAATGTGATGCATGAAATGGTTTTTTATCTTAAAAATACTTTGTTATGAAATGTATTACTTATGAAATGTTTATTAAAATGACATCAAGTCATTGTTAATTATTGTTCAAAACTCATAGATGTTTTACCAAACCATTTTTACCCTCTCGAACAAAACTATATATATACACTTATGCTCTTTTATATGTATTGATATTATAGTTTTCACCCTTCATTTAGTTTCCCACACTCTTGTGTAGCAAGGGTGTATAAACCTGTTTGGAAAATCAATTACCTTCCAGTTAACTATTATAGGGATAGTTAGGAGATACATAACATTATTCCTATTACAAGGAATTACATCAGAGTCAGTTCATTCATGAGTCTACACTATACATTACATGAGAACTTTACATGAATACATTACATGAGTACCTTAGATGAATACATTACATGAGTACCTTACATGAATACATTACATGAGAACCTTGCATGAATACATTACATGAGTACCTTACATGAATACATTACATGAGAACATTTACGTAGATACATCTTCCTGTATACATTTACATGGAGACTTGTACCTCGATTCATTATGATGATTTTTTAGTACCTTCTCTATAAATTGTCCTGCCTATCCCAGTTCAACGGGATATCCAGACGGGACTAACCATTCCGAAGCCCAGCTGATTAGCACCAGTGGTTGATGAACATCTACGGATTCCTACGGTTATTACTTATATTAGAATACAGTTACGGGACTAACCATTCCTCGAGCCAACTGTTCGCTACAGAGGTTGATGAACATCTACGGATGCCTACGGTTAATACTTATATTAGGAAATCGATTACGGGACTAACCCTTCCTCCCCCCTTCTGTATGCTGCAAAGGACAATTGAACAATCTACGGATGTTCATTAGGTTATACATTTCACTAACCGCGATGTCACGTTAGTCCTTGTACCAAAGGGTAACATTTATATTAGTATATTTTCCTATTTACTATATTTTGCGATACATTCACATAAACGAGGAGTTAGACTAAGTACTTTTAGTACTAGTCAATAGAAAGGAAAAACTATCATTTTACTTACAAAACATTCGGGTCTTGGTAGAAGACTACATCTTATACTAGTAGGAAATAAGGGATTTTCTAGGGTTTTTCATTACTTACATCAACTGTTTCATTTAAAGATTTACCGGGCATTCATATCAGTTTTCCCAAAACAAGACAATGACACTTAATTACTTATGAATTCACCAGCTTTAGGCTGATACTCGCTTTCAAAATAACTTGTATTCTCAGGTCGCCAGTAGATAGGTACCATGGCCAGGTTTTGAGAAGATGGGGCACAGACAAGACTCGTCTTTTATTTTGATTGCATTTTTGGTGTCTTTTTGCATATAAAGAACACACATGTATTAAAACTTAACTTTTAATGCAATGGATGATCTTGTTGCTTGTTTACTACTTTACATTTTTTGTGATACTGTACATGACGTCCTCCACCCCGGAACGTTTCTGCCGTTCTTGGTTTTGGGGTGTGACAGATGTTCAACAGTTTAGAGCGTTCTGGATAGACTGAAGCCCGGTGGGGCATACCAGTCAAGCCGAAGGCTCAGAGAATGGTCCAGATAGGCTAAAGGCCCAGAGAGGCAGTCCAGACATGCTGAAGGTTCTGAGAGTGGTCCAGATAGGCTGAAGGACTGGTGAGGCGGTCCAATCATGCTGAAGACTATGTATGTGTTTGTAGATCTATGTGCGGGTATTGAGTATGCTGCTATGCTATAGAATTCAGTAGGTTTGTCCCCAAGTTTTGAACATGCTGATGGAGTAGTTTGAATACTCCGATGTATTTTTGGTTTGATCAAAAGTTGTTATTAGAGATCAGATGGGGTACAAGGGATCTTGGTGATCCTACCAGTTCGGATTGTCTCAAAGGATTAATCTTTTGGACCAGTAATACTACAGTTGGGGACTAGGAGTAGATCCGAATGGCTATTCATCAGCTTTAGGAAGGCCTGGGATTAAAACGTCTTGTCATTCAGGTTCTGGGAATTGACATTATATTTGGATAGCGTTGAGGCGGTCCCGCTCTATGCAGTAGGCCAAGATACCCGGTGCGGGCCGACTGAAAGTCGTAGGCACGGAGGCTCAAGAGGAGCTGTGGGATTGAGGTGGTAGGCCAACAAACCCTAAGAATTTCAACTCGATGGTTGAATTGATTCGACATGTTGGTATTCCAATCTATGGTATTCCATCCCGAGAATGGCCGGACCCTATGATCAATTGGACTTTGCATACTGGTATTCCCACCCGAAGGGTGCTATAGACTACATATGAGTGTTGTACTGGTTGGTCGGTAGTGGAAAGCACGTTGGTTGTGGTAATCGCTGGTGGGATTATATTCTATGGAAGTGGTGGACGACAAGGAATGACATGGTAGATTATTGTTGGTGTTATGTGTTGGTTTTGAGCAATCTAACACTTCCTAAGTGTGCATGCAACCCTAATAAACCTTGGATCTATGTTTGTCTAAATACATGCAAAATAATAATTTTCCAAGGTTTATAACCTATCTAACATGGCATGGGGAACATTTCAACATAAAAGAGTTAGAAGAGATTACATACCTTTGTTGTGTTGGGTTCTTAGGAGTTTGAGGGCCAAGCACCAATAGTGTGAATGCCTCAAATGGAATCACAAACACCACAAACTCTTGGAAAACTTTGAGAGAGTATACACACTCTTGTATTTTCGGCCACACACATGCACACACACACTAGAACACTAGCTTTCTCTTAGGCTATCTTAGGCTCTCTTTCATGCTCCATAAGCATGCTTATATAGTATGCATGGTTAGGGTGAAACCCTAATAACCCATGTCTTTTCCTATTCCAAGGATCCATGGGTTAAAAGCTCCATGGATCATCCATGGACTTCCACATAAGCCTAGCCCATTAACAAATGAGTATTAGCCCACACTATATAAAACAAATAGCCCATAATTTAATTAGTATTCCTTTTAATCTCTAAATTAATCCATAATTAATTTAAGACTAAAACTAATTAAATAACGTAACTTCATATTAATATATTATAACTCATAATATATTAATAAACATATGTGTATAACTCTCATAAAATTATCCATAATAGTTTGGATGAGATGCAACCCAAATGGACCATGCCGGTCGGGTCAAGTATATACCAAATAAGTTATGGACTTAGACACCTTATCCAACAGACTCCCACTTGGATAAGTCTAATAACTATATTTGCCTATAACTTCAGGAACCAACCAACAACCGTAGCTCTCGAAAACTCCCTCGAACAATGAAGACTCTGTCGAACTATGAAGCGCCATTTTAGATAAGTGATCACATAATCCTCTGTTCTCATGATATCAGCCGGACAAACACATGGAACTATGTCTTGCTTATTGTCTAGCAGTTGTTTCTCGATTATCCGATTTGTTTGACGAAGAACTTCACTGAACACATCGGTTTAGTTCTGACCAGGCCTGGTATATGGGTCAACACAAAATCATCGAGGGGCCCGGATATCGCTTCTATTTCTAGAAGGAACAGATAAACTTCGACTGATATGCTTGTTCTACTACTTATTGAATTGTACACAAAGGCACGTTTTATAACATCAAGTTACTGATGCGTTTACGTGCAATCAATGCACAACCAACTCATAGGTAACAACTCATATCTCTAGGTTTAAAGATTTATATGATGTTATCGTCTCACGATCACTCGAGATAAATTCCATGAAGTGATACAAGTGAGCGTGGGTTTATACCAATACTCATAACTTATGAGTACTCATGAATGTTGCAGCAACCATTGCCATGCCTAAACACCTTTAAGGCATCTACAAACCCAATTCATGACAATCTTGATTCATACCTACTTCCGACGTATGATCGATTGTGGAGGTTTGAACAAATTAATTATTTTGGAAGTCAAAACATGCAAAACTGAAACAATAGTAAATAATTGACAATGATAGTAACACTTTACTCATAAATAAATCACAAATTTTATTCATCATCAAACGTCGATTACATTTTACAAGTTTCAGGAAAACTATCTAATCTGTAAAACTAATATCGTCCCTCAGCCCGATGCGTCTCGCATGCTGAAAATGCTTAACCCTCGTCAGTCCCTTCGTAAGGGGATCTGCAGGATTCTCATCTGACGATATCCTCCTTGTCACAAGGAGTCCTTCTTCAATCTTGTGTCTTATGAAGTGATATTTTCTGTCAATGTGTCGGGATCTGCCATGATCTCTTGGTTCCTTGGCTAAGGTAACCGCACTATTGTTGTCACAGAAAATCTCTATAGGTTCCTTAATAGCTGGTACAACTCCAAGGTCTCCGATGAAGTTCTTTAGCCATATCGCCTCCTTCGCTGCTTCACTCGCTGCTATATACTCTGATTCACAAGTCGAATCAGCCACCGTCTCCTGCTTGGAACTCTTCCAAGAAATTGCCCCTCCATTTAAGGTAAAGATCCAGCCAGACTGAGAGCGGAAATTATCCCTATCAGTCTGAAAACCAGCATCACTATACCCTAATATTCTCAAGTCACCACTGCCACCAAGGGTAAGGACCCAATCCTTAGTCCTCCGCAGGTACTTGAGAATGTTCTTTACCGCGGTCCAATGAGCCTTGCCAGGGTTCCCCTGATACCTGCTGACCATGCTCAAAGCAAATGCCACATCAGGACGGGTACAAGTCATAGCATACATGATCGAGCCAACTGCGGAAGCATATGGTAATTGGCTCATCTCAGCTATCTCAGCCTCTGTACTCGGACTCTGAGTCTTACTCAGTTTAGTATTGCTTTGGATCGGTAAATCTCCTTTCTTGGAATTCTCCATGTTGAACCTTTTCAACACCTTATCCAAGTAGATACTCTGACTAAGTCCAATTAGTCTTCTACTCCTTTCTCTTAATATCCTTATCCCTAGGATATAGGTAGCCTCCCCTAGGTCCTTCATAGCAAAGCACTTCCCAAGCCAGGACTTAACCTCCTGCAAGGTTGGGATGTCATTTCCTATGAGTAGTATGTCATCCACATACAGTACCAAGAAGCTAACTATACTCCCACTAGCTCTGACATACACGCAAGACTCATCTTCGCTTCTCAAGAAGCCAAACTCTTTTACCTTCTCATCAAAACAAAGATTCCAGCTACGAGATGCTTGTTTTAATCCATAAATGGATTTCTTAAGCTTGCATACTCTATTAGGGTACTCTGCATTGACAAAACCCTCTGGCTGATTCATGTACACATCCTCAGCCAACTTTCCATTAAGGAAAGCGGTTTTGACATCCATTTGCCATATTTCATAATCATGAAATGCTGCAATGGCTAACATAACCCTAATAGACTTAATCTTGGCCACCGGCGAGAAGGTTTCATCATAATCAATACCTTGAGTTTGAGTAAAACCCTTCGCAACCAGTCGAGCCTTATAAGTATGCACTTTTCCTTCCATGTCGGTCTTCTTTTTGAAGATCCATTTGCACCCGACTGTTTTACGGCCTGGTACATTGTCAACCAAGTTCCAAACTTGATTGTCATACATGGACTGTATCTCGCTGTCCATAGCCTCCTTCCATTTAGCGGACTCCGGGCCTGCCATGGCTTCCTTAACACTGCTAGGTTCATCCAAATTTACTAGTGTACTATCACTAATAAACGTATCACCTTCCGTAGTAATATGAAAACCATAATAAAACGAAGGTGTGTTCCTAACCCGTGTGGAACGTCTCGGAGGTACAGACTCGTCAGCTGGATCAACAGGAGTTTCTACCTCAGGTTGATTGCTAGTGTCTGAGGTTCCTTCACCAATTGATTCTTGAATTTCTTCAAGATCAATCTGCCTCCCACTGTCTCCTTGGCTTATAAATTCTTTCTCGCGAAAGATCCCTCTTCGTGCTACAAAGACCACATTCTCACTGGGTCTGTAGAAAAGGTAACCGAAGGATTTCTGTGGGTAGCCGATGAAAATACACCTTTCACTTCGGGGTTCAAGCTTATCATGAGTTTCACGCCTCACGAAAGCTTCGCAACCCCAAATTTTGATGTGGTCCAAATTGGGAACCTTCCCAGTCCACATTTCATGAGGTGTTTTGGTAACCTTCTTTGTAGGGACTAGATTAAGGATATGGGCGGCAGTCTCTAAGGCATACCCCCAAAAAGAGATTGGTAACGAAACTCGACTCATCATAGAGCGAACCATGTCCAACAAGGTACGATTACGCCTCTCAGCTACACCATTCAGCTGTGGTGTCCTGGGAGGAGTCAATTGTGAGACAATCCCACACTCCTTAAGATAGTCAAGGAACTCGGTACTAAGATACTCACCACCTCGATCGGATCGAAGCATCTTAATGTTCCTTCCCAATTGATTTTCTACTTCCTGTTTGAATTCCTTAAACCTTTCAAAGGTTTCGGACTTGTGTTTGATCAAGTAGACATACCCATATCTACTATAATCATCAATAAAAGTCACATAATACCGATTAGCGTCCCTTGTGGCGGTTTTGAATGGCCCACATACATCAGTATGTATTAGGTCCAACAAACCTTCACCCCTCTCACAAGTTCCAGTGAAGGGTGATTTTGTCATTTTTCCAAGTAGACAAGATTCACAACTATCATCTGATTTGAGGTCAAATGATTCCAAGACTCCACTCTTTTGGAGTTGGTCTATGCGTTTCTTGTTTACATGTCCAAGACGACAATGCCACAATGATGCTTTATCTAGGCTAGTAGAAGAATCAATATACAACACATTATTTCCTAAGTTGTCTACAATCGACACAGTTTCATACACGCCATCACAAGGTAATGCTTTAAAATAAAACACATTATTAAAGAAAGCATTAATACCACCACATTCATTATCAAACGAAAAGGTAAAACCTTGTTTGTACAAAGCATGAAAAGAAATAATATTCCTCGCCATTTCAGACGAGTATACACATTTATTCAAATCTAATTTTAACCCATTATTAAGCAACAAAGTATAAACTCCAATCTTGGAAACAGGTGAAGCCTTCCTATTCCCCATGATTAAGTTTATCTTCCCGTGCTCCACATTCTCACTTCTTGTTAGGCCCTGCAAATCAGAACATATGTGAATACCACATCCTGTATCAAGCACCCAAGAGTTAGAATATGTTGAGTAATTAGACAATATAGTGTAAATACCTGCATAGGTGGGTTTCACTTTCCCATCCTTCAGATCCTGCAAGTACTTAGGGCAGTTCCGCTTCCAGTGTGCCTTTTCATGGCAATAAAAGCATTCAGCATCCTTAGGAATGGCAGAAGGAGTGACAGAACCGTTCTTAGTCTTGGATGAGGAGCCTTCAAGAGACTTTCCCTTGGTACCCTTCGAAGGGTGCTTCCTCTTTTTCCCTTTGCCTTGCCCAATAGCTAAAACAGGGGTAGAAGTTGGAGTAGGAGTAGTAGAGGTAACAACCGCTTTACCCTTAAGACCGGTTTCAGCGGTCTTCAAGAGTCCTTGAAGCTTGCTGAGGGTAACTTCCTCCTTGTTCATATGATATGTCATTCGAAAATGATCATAACAAGAAGGCAAGGAGTGCAAAATGATGTCAATTGCTAACTCCTCGGGGATGTTAACATTCAGCTTCAGCAAACGGTCCACATACCTTTGCATCTTTTGCATGTGGCCCGTGACGGATTCACCGTCCTTCATGCGGGTAGTTATTATGGAGGAGATTATTTCATACCGCTCCTGACGAGCACTCTGATGGTACCTTTCCATCAAGTCTTGGTGCATCTCAAAAGGGTAGAAATCTTCATATGACTTTTGGAGCTCGGCTGTCATCGTGGCCATCATGATACATGCCACCTTAGTAGCATCTCTCTCATGAGTCCTGAATTCAGCGATCTCCTCAGGAGTAGCAGTAGACTCATCAAGTTCTTTTAACTCCTTATCGAGGACATATTCCTTGTCCTCGTAACGAGTAACCATCCTGATGTTCCTAATCCAATCCATGAAGTTGGAACCATCAAAGATGACCCTCCCACAAAGATTCATGAGAGAGAAAGAACCAGTTGGGTTAGAGCCTGAAGCATTAGTGTTGGAAGACATCTGAAAGAAGAAAGTAAGTTTAGATTATATATTTAGGATCCTTAATAAGACACCCAAATGTAATATTAAGGCTAGGATCCAATCACAATATATTACACTTAGAAGAGGGATGCCGTAATCTAAGTAATAATATATTTGAAAGGTAGGCGAATGACGATTCACCAATTTCCACCATGAAAACGAAATGATTAATTAGGTTTAATTGGATTTGAAATTCCTAGATTCTTTTGAGATTCATTGAACTTTTCAATGGCATGTTTCAATCTCGATTGTGCCCTTCAAGTTTTGTGACTGGGATGCCGAGGATCACAAAACAAGGTGTGAATAACCATGCTAACTCACTTGGTACTCCTAATATTATCACCTAATCAATGTGCCGGTTAACCACACACGCTCCATTGATCTATGACAACATTAAGTTACCCTTCGTGATCCTTATTAGTCTAATTAGTGTGCCGGTTAACCACACACGCTCCACTAACGACTTGGTAAGGTACAAAGTGTGAATTCCATGGATTAGCACCATGTTCACATTTTCCTAAAATAACTAAGATTGGGAATTAAAAGAGTTTAGTTATTTTATAATATTCATTATACTTTTAATGAGGATTTAAAGTCGTTGTTCTACCCGTTCGGCTTACGACCCTCCACCGATCAAGCAAGCGGTGGGTGAGAGTATACACCCATTAAGTCGCCATTTTATAGGCAACAACCTTATACCCACCTTATAGACCGGCTTCGTGAATGAGGCCTACTAACGGTAAAACGACTTATTCTTATACATATATATAATAATTAACCATTAATGTTATAAATAGTATAAGGGTTGAATTTTAACTATTAAAACTCTAAGGTTTGGAATTAAAGTTTATTAAAGTGTGTGAAACTTTACAAATTCCAAAACTTGAGGACAAGTTTTGTAACTTTGCAAAACTCTTCATTTCATAACTTATGAATTAAAGGTTCATAAAAATGAAGACTCTTCATTTTCATGTAACTTATGTGTTTTAAGTGTGTGTTAAATGAAAGTGACCTTTGGTAATCCATAACTTGAGGACAAATTATGGACTCCATTAAAACACATAAATGATTAAGAATTAATTCTAAACAATTCAGCAAATAATTCCTATCATTTTCTAAATTCATAAGAACATGAACATGATCATCAAAAATTCAAGAATTATATGAACACATAAAATCATGGATTTTTGATATATGCTATTGTAAATGGATTAGAACAGCCATTACACCAACTAAAATAAGTTTTACAACACCAAAACAATTTAGGGTAATGTTTCCAGTCCATTTCCAGCAGCAAAAGTCGAGATTCTGCATTCTTTCGATCCTACTCGCCGAGTGCACGAACGGACTCGTCGAGTAGGTTGAAGTTTGCCATGGACTCGGCGAGTCCCCCCAATGGACTCGGCGAGTCTAGCATGCAGACAGCAACGATTTCGACTTTTTTCACTATTTTGCATCAAGTATCAAACAAGCAAGCCTAGGCTCTGATACCACTGTTGGTTTTGAGCAATCTAACACTTCCTAAGTGTGCATGCAACCCTAATAAACCTTGGATCTATGTTTGTCTAAATACATGCAAAATAATAATTTTCCAAGGTTTATAACCTATCTAACATGGCATGGGGAACATTTCAACATAAAAGAGTTAGAAGAGATTACATACCTTTGTTGTGTTGGGTTCTTAGGAGTTTGAGGGCCAAGCACCAATAGTGTGAATGCCTCAAATGGAATCACAAACACCACAAACTCTTGGAAAACTTTGAGAGAGTATACACACTCTTGTATTTTCGGCCACACACATGCACACACACACTAGAACACTAGCTTTCTCTTAGGCTATCTTAGGCTCTCTTTCATGCTCCATAAGCATGCTTATATAGTATGCATGGTTAGGGTGAAACCCTAATAACCCATGTCTTTTCCTATTCCAAGGATCCATGGGTTAAAAGCTCCATGGATCATCCATGGACTTCCACATAAGCCTAGCCCATTAACAAATGAGTATTAGCCCACACTATATAAAACAAATAGCCCATAATTTAATTAGTATTCCTTTTAATCTCTAAATTAATCCATAATTAATTTAAGACTAAAACTAATTAAATAACGTAACTTCATATTAATATATTATAACTCATAATATATTAATAAACATATGTGTATAACTCTCATAAAATTATCCATAATAGTTTGGATGAGATGCAACCCAAATGGACCATGCCGGTCGGGTCAAGTATATACCAAATAAGTTATGGACTTAGACACCTTATCCAACATTATGTGGATATCTTATACTGATGGTCTACTAGATGGCATGTTGTGCTTGATCAGGCTGAGGCGGTACTGCTCTATGCAGTAGGCCAAGATATCCGGTGCGGGCCGACGGTAAGTCGTAGGCACATGGGTTCAGTAGAAGAGTAGGACTGGGGAAGGAGGTTAGCTGTCCAGGACGGTCCGGATAGATCAAGGGCCTGGCAAGGCGGCTTAGTCGGGTCAAACGTTCGACGAGCGGTCTGGGGAGACTGTAGGCCCCGAGAGGGCGGACTAGTCATACTGAAGGCTTGATGTAAGTTAGTTTGTTAACCTATGAAGGCGCATTTTTTGATAAGGAGGCGGTTGTGTCACTGGGTAATGTTCAGGATGGAGAGCACTTGAAATATGTATGGACACCAGCGGCAACATCATGAGAGATTTAAGTAGACAGGGAGGTCGGAGGCTACAGTGTGAGGGCATTATCCTAAGTTTTGCACTGCATCAGGCTTCAAGCACGAAGCCTAGTTTAATTGGGGGAGAGTTGCAACATCCCGATTTCCCGATATCAGTTTAAAGCCCCAAGAGTCATATTTCGAAGGCGACTCGATGAGTGGATAGGCCAACAAGTCAAGCAGTGACCAAATCAGCCGCTTGGATTTTAGACCCTACTCGGCGAGTTAGAGGACCCGACTAGACAAGTAGATGTCGGAAAGTGAAAACCCTAATTTCTAGAGCTTGCACCCTATTTAACGGTCATTAACTTTCCTCCCCAGCCTTCCTTCTCACCTTTACGTCCAGAGAAACACAAATAGCTAGCTAGTCTCTATTCTTGAGTGTCTGAGACTAAAAGAAAGTGTAATGGATAATTTCTTGAGGAGTTAAGAGCTTGGAACAAGGAAGAGCTTGTAGATCCAGCCTTTCCAGTGTTATGACAACAAGATTGAGGTATAAAGCTACCACATTTGCATTTCATTGCTTAGATCTCCTTTTTTGGTATAAGAATTGTCAATTCTAGGGCATGACGGGGTCATACTCGGAATTGAGTTTGTCACAAGGGCATAGTTTCATATCTTGACTTCACAATGCCTTATGGACATAAAGCCTTAAGCTTTATGAAGCCCTAGCCCTCCTTTATGTCCAAAACCTTCTCCTAATGCTAGTTATGAGTGTATTAGCTTCATAGAACCTTGCATGCACGTAAAGTTAGCAACTTTACATGATAACAACACCCTAGGATCATAAATCTACTGCTTGGAGCTTTGGAGCAGCTTAAAATCGTCTGAATGAGTGATGGACTGAATGGGAATCGATGAGTTGCATGGTTGACTTGACAAGTCGGTTGAGGATTGCTAATATTGGTTTTGAATGGACTCAACGAGTCAGTAAGAAGACTCGATGAGTCAGTTAGGGTTCTTCTCGATGTTTAGGCATGTGTAGACTTGAGGAGTTGGCGGCGAAACATGGCGAGTTGACTTAGGGATTTCGCAGTTTTCTGAGTTTTGGAGGAACTCGACGAGTCAGTAGTTGGACTCGACGAGTTAGGTCAACTTGGACTATTGACCTTGACTGTTGACTTGGACTTTGACCAGGGTTGACCATGTTTGACTTTGATGGTATTTGGTAAATGGGTTTTTATGGAAATGGATCATGGGTGGATATAGGTATTGGAGTTTGCGATAGTATTTCGGGAGCATGATTTCGTGGTTCAGTTTGGCATTGCAAGGTGAGTTATCCTTACTATATCAACTGGGTCTAAGGTACCAAGGTTGGCCCTTTATCAAATTTGTATCCGGGTATTTGCTTGATATGTTTATTGATCTGCTAGATCTGCCTCCTAGTAGTTAGGATGGTATTATGTTAGTAACCTGGTTTAATTCGGTATCCTGGTATATAGGATGATGTTATGTTAGTGACCGTTTAGGTCGGTATCCTCGTATATAGGATGATGTTATGTTAGTGACTGGTTAGGTCGGATCCTGGTTATAAGATGGTTGTTGTGTTAGTGATCTGTTAGATCGGTATGATTATCTGTTATATACATGCTAGCGTATGATATTTATGTGCACATGATTGTTTGATTGGTATGTGGGTTGGGTTGAAGGCCCGACGAACGTTCCGGATAGGCTGGAGGCCCCGAAAGGGCGATCCAGACGGGCCGACGCTCGGAGAGTGGGCCACACAGACTGAAGGCCCAGTGCGGGCGGTCCAGTCATACTGTAGACTCAGAGAGTGGACCAGGTATACTGAATGCTCGGTGCTGTTAGACAAGTCACACTGTAGACTCGAGATGCATGGCTGTTCTGTTGCTTATATGTTTATATGATATGGTTATATCGGTATGAGGTTGTATTTTCGAGGTAACTCACTAAGCCTTCGAGCTTACAGTTTCAGTTTATTGTTTCAGGTTCAGCGGATGACCACGGGAAGGCGACGGCGTGACCGTACACTTCCTCGATTGATGATTTTGATTTCCGGAAACTCTGATGTTTAAACTATTCTAAAAACAAATTGTAGTAACCGAATACTTTTAAATGATTTAAAAAGTTTAAAATTGACTCGAATTTTATTGATGTTATATATATATATATATATATATATATATATATATATATATATATATATATATATATATATATATATATATATATATATATATATATATATATATATATATATATATATATATATATATTTCTAATCCACCGTAAAGAAAATACGTTCATGGGTAACCGAGCTAAATCCCTTATTTTCATTTCTTGGAATACTTCCTACAAAGATTGAATCCTTGACAATATTTCATTTGCAATTTTGTTGTCTAACTTCCGTGGAAGGGGTTCGTTGCGTTGTGTCGGTTGAATGCATGTTGCTAGAGGACGGTCCGGATGAAGAAGCTCCATGAAACTTTTATTTAATACTAAACATAATAGCTAAAAAGTATACTAGTTTCCTGAGCAATTTACTTAACTGTTTTCTAAACTTCTTCTTTAAGGGGTGGGGAAGGGATTTTGGATGAGTCATCACACATGCTACAAATATATGACATAGTATGACGTTGCATTTTCGGCTTCAGATACTATGATCGTACATCTTGGTATGTGTCTCGTCCTCATCAACAATGTAAATGTCATAAACAACTTCCCAACTCAACTTCTTAACATGAAATGGCCGTTTCATTGGACGTAATAAAGTATTTTGTCATACCGTAAATCTCCTACGAAGATAGGAATGTCTCTCATATACATATCTGCATAAGAAGAAACAGTAATTTTTAGTACTAATTAATATTATCATATAAATAACTATTTAAAAATTTTATTTATTTATTAGCTAACTATACATTCGACAGTAGAACAAATCCTGAAAGTGTATAGACATACATTTTTGTTGTATTTGATAGCAAATACTATATGGTTTTCTAAAACATAGCACTGGCTTTAGGGTAACAATCCCTCGTACAAACCTGAATTATATAAAAACCATTAGTAAATAACATAAAAAATAAATTTTATTTAATCATTTAATTTACATATACATGTTCCATCTGTCTATGTTTTTCATAATGTAACGTCACTACAACAAAACAGACCTTCACCCACGACCCTATTTGTGGGTAATCAGTGGGTAATGGTCTTTATCCACGGATTGTCCACGAAACGATATTCGTGGAAAAAAGCTCGTGGGTAATGTTTTCCCACGGATTACCCTCATAATTACCCACAGATTATTCACGAGCAAAGTTACCCACAGCTTATCCACGACTACATTACCCACGGAGTATCCACGAGCAAAGTTACTCACAGCTTATCCACAACCTAATTACCCACGGGTTTTCCACGACTACATTACCCATGGAGTAGTTTGTAAATTCTGGTTTTTTAAGTCGTGGAAAATCGGTGGCAAATTTGTAGGTAATTACTCACAGATTTGGTCTGTGGGTAATTTTCGTGGGTGAAGGTCCATTGTGTAGTAGTGTGTCATTCGTTTGTTATTTTATCTTAGTTCTCTTTTACATGAAAACCCTAATTCAGAATACATAACAGAAACGATCTCACGCTGCCCTCGATTGAAAACAAATAAAATCTATCAATCAATATAATATCCCTTCAATCAAAAAAGAATAATGTAGCTTCTCTGCGATGTGGGAACACTCAAGACCAAAATGTATTACCATCGTAATGTTTTTATAAAAATTTCGGATCTTCGTAATGTTTTTTATAAAAAATTTCGGAATCGACTCCTGATTTTGGACACCGACCGAAATTTCATCACCAAACAAAACCTCTCTATATTGAAAGACAAACTATATCGAGATATTGGAAAATAGATATGTTGTTCCACGTCCATTGTTGGAGTCGACCAAACTGCATCAGTACGTCCAATCAATGAACGAAACTAATCGTGACGAATAACTCACGTCGTGGTCAATCTAAACGATTAGGCACTGTCGGTATAGTATGACAAGAGGCTTAATTTGACGGAAACACTAGTTGTTGTTAATTTGTCCACATGCTAAACATTAAATAATCACTAAATATCAATAAAATGTTATAAATCAAAAATAATACAAAACAATACACATAATAAGCAAAGACTCACATGTACAACCTTCTAATGTACAAAATGTATATCGGAAGCTTCGACATTTTATGTACATTGTTGTTATCTACTGTTCCCTTCTAAGAAGTGTCGCTTCCTTCTAAAAACTACTATTTCCTTAGTATAACTATTGTTTCCTTCTAAAATCTAATGTATCCTCGAATAATTGTTCTTTTGTTCTTGGCTTTGAATTATTTTTTCAATCAAACTATGGAATCAACCGAAAAAACCAATCATTACAAATATTGATATCCTTATACAAGATTGAAACAAAAAAAAAATACAAAAAATTAACAAAAAATGTAGGGATCGTTAGCCACCTACAACTTACAGCCTGATAATCCACTTACAAATATTGATATCATTATCAGCTTGTACACTGTAGGTGGGTAACGAAACTTATTGTTTCAGTTTTTTTTCAATTTTTTTGCAAAAAAATGTAACCAATGCTAACAGATTTCATACAAAAAAATAATAATAAAATAAAAAAAGAAAATGAGAAACTGTGTGGCTTTTGTTCGACAAGACGGTCCTGAGGAATTAAATATTCTCAAACGCCCAAGACAAGACAGATAAAAAGGGCCCTTGTCGTTATTATAAGTTTTCATAATTAAATATAATAAATTCTTTTTGGTTCTATACAGCTGTCCACTTATCCCCCCCCCCCCCCCCCCCAATTATTCGAAGCCCCCATTGAGAGAATTTATCTAACTTCAAACTATAGTAAATGACTTAGATGAAAATTTTCAACTTTATATATTATGGGCCAATGTGCCCGCAAGTAGCAGCCTAGTGCCACTATTAGAAAACATGGGGTTTTCCTACGGAAAATTTCCGTAGCTAATTAGCTACGGAATTACTACGGATTAGCTACAGAATGGGATGCCCTAATTTAGTAACGGAATAGCTACGGACGTCAGTCTGTAGCTATTCCGTAGCTAATTAGCTACGGAATAGCTACATATGCTAATCCGTAGCTATTCCGTAGCTAATTAGCTACGGAATGGCTACGGGATACCTACAGATACTATTTACCTACGGATTAGCTACGGGGTATGCTTTCAGTTAGAATTCCGTAGCTAATCCATAGCTAAGTAGCTACGGATTAGCTACGGATTTTTCTTATTTTTGATTTTTCGGGCACCAAACGTCGTTTTTTTCGCTTCGTTTTTTCACACCTCTACTATAGATGATTATCTATATTTTCACCAACCTGTAGCTATTAATATCGTTCATAAAGTCGTGTGCCCTTTCGGCATCAAGTACTCGTTTCACAGTTTAACATTGTAATGCCTATACTTTTCACCAACTTCTGATGGATTATATTTGTGTGTATATATATATATATATATATATATATATATATATATATATATATATATATATATATATATATATATATATATATATATATATATTTATATACATGAATGAGTTGTGGTATATGTGTACGTGTATATGTGTATGTATACGTGTTTGTGAGATGTATGTGAATGTATTCATAAGCATTATAGTGTTAAACCACTAAACGAGCAACGATTCCCGTATGTGCACACGACTTTATAAATGATATTAATAGCTATAAATTGGTGAAAATATAGATAATCATGTATAATAGAGGTGTGAAAAAAATGGAGCCAAAAAAACGACGTTTGGTGCCTGAAAAATCAAAAATAAGAAAAATCTGTAGCAAATCCGTAGCTAATTAGCTACGGAATATGCTTTCTGTTACAATTCCGTAGCTATTCCGTAGCTAATTAGCTACGGATTTGCTACGGATTTTTCTTATTTTTGATTTTTCGGGCACCAAACGTCGTTTTTTTCGCTACATTTTTTTCACACCTCTATTATACATGATTATCTATATTTTCACAAATTTATACCTATTAATATCATTTATAAAGGCGTGTATACATACGAGATCCATTGCTCGTTTAGTGGTTTAACACTATAATGCTTATGAATACGTTCACATACATCTCACAAACTCATATACATCATCATCATCAACAACATCAACATCATCATCATCATCATCATCATCATCATCACCATCATCATTATCATCATCATCACCATCATCACCACCATCACCACCACCACCACCATCATCATCATCATCAGCAGCAACATCATCACCATCACCATCATCAACATCACGATCACCACCATCATCATCATCATCATCATCATATAGCTATAAATATCATTCATAAAGTCGTGTGCACATACGAGATCCATTACTCGTTTAATGGTTTAACACTATAATGCTTATGAATACGTTCACATACAACTCACAAACACGTATAAATACATCATCATCACCATCACCATCATCAACATCAACATCAACATCAACATCATCACCATTGTCATAACTGGAAATTTTGAGCCATGTAATCTATACATTCAAGTTAATGTGAATCAAAAACTTCAAGTAAATACATTACACAAGTACTACAAGTAGTCATCAAACAATTGGAAAACCTTAGAAGTTCTTGTTAAGTCTATTTTGGACTAGAACTTCCTTATTGGATCCAAGTGGACCAATAAGCTTCCAATTGGACTATCATGGGCTTAGAACCCTAATTGGGCTCTAAATGGACCCACACTAAATTATTTCATCATTTTGGGCCATGTTGGACCTAGAATGAAATAAATCACAAGCTTTGATCCATAATTTAACCTAACCTAGCTTAATAAAGCATAAAAATCACAATTTTATTTTATAAGGCCAATGAACACCCAAACTACCTCAAATATTGGGCTTAAGGGCAAAAAGCCCAAAAATCTTTTTTTTCCCCACCATTCTCGGCCCAAGGCCCAAACTCAAGAGGATAAGAAGAGAAGTTGACTTTGGTTGCCACCTCACTATTACCCATAGGACTTCCATGCATTATTTCCCATTCTTCCATGCATATCACTTCAAGATCACATCTCTTCTTCTCTCCTCTCTCTCACTCTCGGCCATACACACACACACCAAAAATCTCTCACAAATTCTCTCTAGATCACTCAAGAACATCTCTCCCTCTCCATCCAAAATCTCGAAAATTAGGAAGCATTCAAGAAGGTTCTTCCACAAAAATCATCATCTAAGGTAAGGTTTTGCTTGGATGTATGACTTGTATTCCTTATTTATCAAACATCTCTTCCTAATCCATGCAAAAATCATGATCTTGCACTCTAGAAACCCCCATAATCTCGAAAAGTTCATCAAGGAGTGCAAAGGCCAAAAATCACTTCATTTCTTCCAATCTTTCTTCAAAAACCGAATCAACACCCAAGGTGAGCTTCATACCCCCTATTTTCTGTTTTTATGAGTTTTATGGGGGGGAATACAAGTGAAAGTGTAGATCTATATGTGTTTGTATGCCTTGTATGATTTCCATGCTTATATGTATGCTTTTATGTGTTTTAATGTTGGATCTAGCCATAAAACCCCTCAAAACCGAGATATAACTTATGTTTTATGATCTTAGCTTCAAATATGTTTCTACATACAAAGTGTTTCATGAAAAATGGCTAAGTGGTTTAGTAATAACTTTCTTTGGGTTAAAAACACAAATTTTGAGCCAAAAATGTGAAAAATACAAAATTAAGGGCCCAAATTGACATTTCACAGATTCTGATGGATGAAGTGTGCCAAAACAGTTTCCATAAAACTATTTCTGGAATTATACTCAATTAGAGGATTAAAAACTAAAATTTCAAGCTTAATGGGCTAAAAATGAAAATTTCGGCCCAATGAGGCCCATTATGCGGATTTTTCTGTTTTGGAGGGCCAAAACTGTAATTTTCTGTAAAACAGTGGACTATAAGTGTTCCAAATCCTTTTCAAAGGTTTAAAATGCTTTCCAAATTTAAAAAGGACCAAAGTTGCAAAAGTTTCACAATTTGGGCCAAAATTGTCAAAGTTGCGAAAAGAAGGGGCTAAAACCGAGAAAATTGCATTTTCAGGGACTTAAACTGTTTTCTATGAAAAATATGCTGAAAAATATTAATTTCAATAATTTGTGGTGTTAAAATGTCAAGAAAAATAGTTTAAGGACCAAACCGGGAAATATTTAATAAAAAGGGTTGAAAATGTAAATTTTACAAATAATGAGGGGCTGAAAACTGGAATATTTCAAGGCTAATTCAATATACACAATTTGATTAAATAATGGCATCGCGGCTATCGACGAAATACAATACACTACAAAACCAAAAGTCGTTGTTAAACGAATTGGTTCGGTCTCGAACCAATAAAATCCGAAACTACTAACACTACGACACTATGACACTACGACCCTATGACGCTATGACACTACGACACTACGATTCATACAACTAACGATTTGGAATTCACTATACATACGAGTGTGCACAGACGTCTACGCACCATCTTTGGGCCCCAAAAGTGTAAAATCTTGTTCGTTGAGCCTAGCTAGCCCAATGTCCTGATATTAAGGCCCGAAGACCTCTATCTTACGAAGTGTTGGGTTTTACCAATCCGACACGACGTAACCGGACTTTCAATGGCTGTAGACTACTGGTCCCCAAGGGTCCTTTAGTGTCGCCAGTGGAGTCTGCCTTTTTGCGAGGCGGGTCTGGGACCCCTCGTACATTTTTATCCACAACCGGTTAATGGAGTCACCGGGGTCTTCGTGACCTCTTTCTCTTCGGATGTGGGACTACACCTAGTCAGGGCGATTGGATAACGCGATTAGTACTGGCGACGCCTTCGGGTTCGTTAGTATAACTATAAACTGGGCGTTTGTGTAACGCGAGTTTGTAGTAAATAATCCTGCTCGAGAACCTTCCAACGTCGCCTGGGACTGACACTATACGCTATGCAATGGTTTCAATGTAACTTCATGTAATATAAGAAATTAGGAAAACATCGGGTTTTCCTAGGGTTTTGTTTTAATACATACAGATTCAAAACGCATACAACCTTGATGAACAAATTTTCTTTAAGTATAGAAACAAACAAGCATACCTATGGATCTTCACAACATTTTCAAAAGCTTTTCTGTTCAGAAAATATCGAATTTTCTGGTGGTTTTCAAACAATACAAAACATTGGATTTCAAACACTACTTATGAACTCACCAACATTTCATATGTTGACGATTTTCAAAATACTTGTATTCTCAGGGAACCAGTGAATCAAAGGAAATCACATTCGGTGACGGTTGCAGTTTATTTATGTATGAATCGAACAATTTAATTTTGGGAATGTAATGTTTAAACAATGTATGACATGTAAACGCTACTGGTTGTACTATGTTAATGAATGGTGACGAATGTTGTTATGTTTCATATATATTCAATGTTATGGTATTCAATTGAGTCACGACAGCCCCCGGACGTTTCCGCCGTCTGGTTCGGGGGTGTGACAGGTTGGTATCAGAGCTTTGTTTATAGTGAACTAGCATGTCGAGCCATACATTGATATGCAACTATAAACCAAAAAGAGGGACTAACATAACCCCGAACAAAACAAGTAAATAAAACACGCTTGCTTGCATTAGGAATAGGAGCCTAACGCTGAATCAAACACAATACTGCTGGTATCTCGGTTAATTCGGGACTGTTCTTAGTGATATCAAGGAGTGAATGTAGCCTGATCAACTACATTCTCTCCAAGGTAAAACTAACACACGTCTTGATGAGATCGGGATAGCCAGGGAACCTAAAACTATACCCTTTATCACCCAAAAAGAGAATGTTTGCTTAGTCTGTGCAATAGTCATAGCATCCTAGGATAATGTAGCATATTTACGTACTCGCGCAGACAGCATGGCTGGTTTTCATCACCCTGGAGACCCCTACTTCCCTAATCAGGGAAACAACGGGTGGCTAGAGGAGGAGGAGCCTGAGGAGGAGCAGCAGGGTATCCAGTTTCATCAGGTCTTAGTAGCTCACGGGATGCTTGTGGATGAGCCGGGAGAGAACCCAGGGGAGGCACACGATGTCGGACCCGACGAATATGTAGACACTGACTACGAGTTTGGAGAGATCGACGACGACGAGGAAGGTCAGGTCGGGGACCAGGACCCCGTCCCGCCATGCGAGGACGAGGCACGACTAAATCACCCTGCTCCACCAGCGAACCCCCCAAGAGAGAACCGTTCCCTCGAAGCTGAGATCGCCGCACTGCGACAACAGCTGTATGCGATGGAGGCTCGGGCAGTGCAAGCAGAGCATGAGAGGGATGAGGTTATAGGAGACATGGCAGAGATGGCACAGCTACTGGCACAACATTTCGGCATATGACTTCGGCACCACCTCCTGACGCAGCTCATCGCGGTTAGGGATAGACTTATCATAGTAGGTTATTAGGAACTATGTTATGTACTCCGGCTCTACTCATGGAGCCGTTATGCTGTCGGATTAGTACCACATATGTATGCTCCTACGAGCAAATTTTCCTGTACTAAATGCGGATAATATTAATAAACTTTTGTGTGTTTTGTTATGATATTACCAGTTGTTATGTGTTGAGATATTATGATTATATGCCCGATAGTAGTAATGTTTAGGTTCGCACCATACACCTAGTTAGTAGGATCACAACCTCACAGAAACCACGTACACTCAACATCTTTCCGTTTCATGACAGAAAGATGCCTCGCCCAGCTACTCGCGGAAATCTCGAACCAATCCCGCCCGAAGTTGACTCCACTGCTTTCCAGGCAGCCGTGTCTGCTGCGGTCACAGCAGCTATGGCACAACTTCACCGAGGGAACAACGGAGGAGGCAATGGTCAAGGCTCCGGAAGTTCGAACAACGGGACGAACCAAGGACTCACTAAAACGTGCACCTACAAGGATTTTGCGAATGCTAAACCCCGAACTTTCAACGGCACTGGAGGAGTGATCGCTCTAAAGCGATGGATCGAGAAGGTAGAGTCGGTGTTCGAGATATGCGAGTGCCCCGAGCAGATGAAGGTGAAGTTCGCGGCCTGCACTTTCGTGGACCAAGCACTCACTTGGTGGAATGGTCACGTAGAAGCTATGACACTCCCTGTTGCCAACTCTATTCCCTGGGCAGAAATGAAAGAAATGTTGACGGCTGAGTACTGCCCCCGACGCGAAATACAGAAGATGGAACAGGAACTATGGAATCTCACGGTGTAGAATGGGAACATCGATGCTTACATATCGAGATTCAGCGAACTATCTCTGTTGTGCCCGGGTATGATTACATCAGAGGGAAAGAAGATTGAACGATTCATCTGGGGACTGACATCCCCCATTCAAGGGAATGTGATAGCTGCGAACCCTGAAACGTTTGACAGTGCAAAGAGATTGGCAAAGAGGCTATATGATCATAACCACAAAAAGGGCGAGAAACCGGTAGAGACCGAGAAGAAGAAGGAGAGTGATGGTAAGAAAGGATGGAACAACAAGAGGAAGGGGCGTCAGGGCCCCGAGACCTCTAAAAGGCAGCAAACGGTGGCAGTTCACGCTGTCACTGCGCCGGTTCCAGTCACCCCACATGCTCCAGCCTCAGCTGCTTCAAATGCTTCAAGACCCTATTTCGGTAGTTTTCCCAAATGCAACAAGTGTAGTTTCCATCACCAAGGAGAATGCAGGGAACTCCATTGCACCAGTTGCAACCGAAGGGGACACACTGCAAGGTTCTGCAGGACTTATCCTTCTCAGAACCAGAGTCAGGGAAACAATCAGAACAACAACAACCCCCGCAATAACATCAACACCCATACCGGCGGCAACAACGCAGGGCCTAGCCCCACCTGTTTTGGGTGTGGAAGGACGGGACATTTCCGTCGAGATTGCCCTAACAATAACAACTCAGGAAACAGAGGAGCAGGAAGAATGCTGACTATGGGTCAGAGTGATGCAGTTCAAGACCCCGCAGTTGTGACCGGTACGTTCCTCCTAAACCACACTTATGCATGCATCTTATTTGATACCGGAGCGGAGCGAAGTTTCGTAAGCGAGAAGTTTAAACATTTACTAAAACAACAACCCCAGAAGCTAAATGAAACCTATACGGTGGAAATGGCCAATGGGAAGACCGAATCCACTAGGGAAATCTACACTGGATGTACCCTAACCCTAAATCAACACGTCTTACGAATAGATCTCATGCCAGTATCAATTAGGAGTTTCGATGTGATTATCGGCATGGATTGGTTAAGCCCCCACCATGCTGAGATTATGTGCCACGAGAAGGCCGTTCGCCTTCGTCTCCCAAATCACGAAACCCTAGTAATTTACAGAGACAAACCCAGTACGAATCTTCGTCTCATCTCGTGCATCAAAGCACAAAAACACTTGCGAAGGAACAATTTGGCGTTCTTGGCTCACATAGTGGACAAGACCAGAGAAGAAACTAACATCCAAGGTATTCCGGTAGCGTGTGAATTTCCAGACGTGTTTCCTGAAGATCTTCCGGGAGTACCCCCAGAGAGACAGGTTGAGTTCCGAATCGACCTCGTTCCAGGAGCGACTCCCCTCGCTAAATCACCATATCGGTTGGCTCCTGCTGAAATGCAGGAATTGTCCAGCCAACTCAGTGAGCTTCTGGACAAGGGATTTATTCGACCTAGCTACTCGCCATGGGGAGCTCCGGTGCTCTTTGTCAAAAAGAAGGACGGATCTTTCAGAATGTGCATCGATTACAGAGAGTTGAATAAACTCACTGTTAAAAACCGCTACCCACTCCCGCGAATCGATGATCTATTCGACCAGCTCCAAGGAGCTAGTTATTTTTCTAAAATAGATTTACGGTCCGGATACCACCAACTCAAAGTCCGAGAAGAGGATATTCCTAAAACCGCTTTTCGAACCCGCTACGGACATTATGAATTCGTTGTAATGCCCTTCGGTCTAACAAATGCACCTGTCGCATTTATGGACCTAATGAATCGAATCTGTCGACCGTTTCTGGACAACTTCGTCATTGTGTTTATCGATGACATCCTCGTCTATTCTCGAAGCAAAGAGGAGCATGGCCAACATCTCCGACAAATCTTAGAGACTCTGCGAACGGAAAAGCTTTACGCCAAACTCTCCAAGTGCGAGTTCTGGCTCCGGAGTGTGAATTTCCTAGGCCACGTAGTTAGCCAAGACGGAATTCATGTGGATCCTTCTAAGGTCAAAGCTGTGGAAGGATGGGCAACTCCGACTACGCCCACCGAAATTCGTCAGTTCTTAGGCCTAGCAGGCTACTATAAGAGATTCATCCAAAACTTCTCTAAGATCGCCAAGCCGCTTACCTTGCTTACGCAAAAGGGCGTGCCATTCAAGTGGACAGACCGACAAGAGATTGCGTTTCGAACCTTGAAGCAAGCCCTCTGTAGCGCTCCTGTGCTATCTCTACCCGAAGGAACAGAAGATTTTGTAGTCTACTGTGACGCGTTGAATCAAGGCCTAGGGTGCGTTCTCATGCAACGTGGAAGAGTGATAGCATATGCGTCCCGCCAACTAAAGACGCATGAGGTAAATTATACGACCCATGACCTAGAACTGGGAGCTGTGGTTTTTGCTCTAAAAATTTGGAGGCACTACCTGTACGGTACAAAATGCACCATCTTCACAGACCACAAGAGCCTCCAGCACATCTTGAATCAAAAGGAGCTGAACATGAGACAGCGGCGATGGGTGGAATTACTAAATGACTATGAATGCGAGATCAAGTACCATCCAGGCAAGGCCAACGTGGTAGCTGACGCATTAAGTCGGAAGGAGTACACAAATCGCCGTACGAAAACGCACTCGATAACCATTCAGTCTCATTTGGCCACTCAAATTGCATCAGTCCAGTCAGAGGCTATGAAAGCGGAAAATAGAACTAGCGAGGCATTGCGCGGAATGGAGAAGAACCTAGAAGTCAAGGAGAATGGGGTATACTACTTCATGAACCGTATGTGGGTCCCAAAAATCGGAGGATTTAGGGAGACTGTTATGAAGGAAGCCCACAAGACACGATACTCCATTCATCCTGGTTCGGACAAAATGTATTTGGACATCAAGCAACACTATTGGTGGCCTAACATGAAGGCGGAAATCGCGACTTATGTTGGTAAGTGCCTTACGTGCGCCAAAGTAAAAATGGAGTACCAGAAACCTTCCAGATTGTTACAGCAACCGGCAATCCCTGAGTGGAAATGGGAAGGGATTTCTATGGACTTCGTGACCAAGCTGCCCAAGACGTCGGACGGACTGGACACCATATGGGTAATAATCGACCGACTGACGAAATCTGCCCATTTCCTACCAATCAAAGAATCCTACAAGATGGAGAGACTGACGCGGTTGTACCTACGAGAGATCGTAAGACTCCACGGAGTGCCAAAATCTATCATCTCGGATAGGGACAGTAGGTTCACGTCGCGGTTTTGGCAATCACTCCACAAGGCAATGGGAACTCATCTCGATATGAGCACCGCGTGTCACCCACAAACGGACGGTCAAAGCGAACGAACCATCCAGACGCTCGAGGACATGCTTCGTGCATGTGTGATAGACTTTGGAAAGTCTTGGGATACCCACCTGCCGTTGATCGAATTCTCATATAACAATAGTTATCATTCGAGCATCAAGGTGGCCCCTTTCGATGCACTGTACGGGCGTAAATGTAGATCACCGTTATGCTGGGCTGAAGTAGGTGACACCCAGCTAGCAAGAACGCATACGTCAAACAGGGCATTAACGGGACCGGAAATCATTCGCGAGACCACAGAAAAGATTGTCCAGATCAAAGCTCGATTACAAGCATCGCGTGACCGGCAAAAGAGCTACGCTGATAAACGGCGAAAGCCCTTAGAATTCCAGGTCGGTGATCGAGTATTATTGAAGGTCTCACCCTGGAAAGGGGTTATACGTTACGGAAAACGGGGAAAGCTGAACCCGCGATACATTGGACCTTTCGAAATCGTCGCCCGAATAGGTCCGGTAGCCTACAGACTACAACTACCCGCGGAGCTAAACGGTGTACACCCCGTTTTTCACGTCTCTAATCTGAAAAAGTGCCTATCAGATGAAACCCTTATTATTCCTCTTGACGAAATTGAAATCAATGAGAATCTCCTGTTCGTCGAAGAACCAATCGAAATCATGGATAGGGAAGTGAAGCGTACTAAGCAGAGTCGCATCCCGATCGTGAAGGTACGGTGGAACGCAAAGCGTGGGCCAGAATTCACATGGGAACGCGAGGATCAAATGAAGCAGAAGTACCCTCACCTATTCTAGCATCCTCAAATCTAGCTTTCAAACAGAATTTCGAGACGAAATTCCCTCTAACGGGGGGATGATGTCACAACTGGAAATTTTGAGCCATGTAATCTATACATTCAAGTTAATGTGAATCAAAAACTTCAAGTAAATACATTACACAAGTACTACAAGTAGTCATCAAACAATTGGAAAACCTTAGAAGTTCTTGTTAAGTCTATTTTGGACTAGAACTTCCTTATTGGATCTAAGTGGACCAATAAGCTTCCAATTGGACTATCATGGGCTTAGAACCCTAATTGGGCTCTAATTGGACCCACACTAAATTATTTCAACATTTTGGGCCATGTTGGACCTAGAATGAAATAAATCACAAGCTTTGATCCATAATTTAACCTAACCTAGCTTAATAAAGCATAAAAATCACAATTTTATTTTATAAGGCCAATGAACACCCAAACTACCTCAAATATTGGGCTTAAGGGCAAAAAGCCCAAAAATCTTTTTTTTTCCCCACCATTCTCGGCCCAAGGCCCAAACTCAAGAGGATAAGAAGAGAAGTTGACTTTGGTTGCCACCTCACTATTACCCATAGGACTTCCATGCATTATTTCCCATTCTTCCATGCATATCACTTCAAGATCACATCTCTTCTTCTCTCCTCTCTCTCACTCTCGGCCATACACACACACACACCAAAAATCTCTCACAAATTCTCTCTAGATCACTCAAGAACATCTCTCCCTCTCCATCCAAAATCTCGAAAATTAGGAAGCATTCAAGAAGGTTCTTCCACAAAAATCATCATCTAAGGTAAGGTTTTGCTTGGATGTATGACTTGTATTCCTTATTTATCAAACATCTCTTCCTAATCCATGCAAAAATCATGATCTTGCACTCTAGAAACCCCCATAATCTCGAAAAGTTCATCAAGGAGTGCAAAGGCCAAAAATCACTTCATTTCTTCCAATCTTTCTTCAAAAACCGAATCAACACCCAAGGTGAGCTTCATACCCCCTATTTTCTGTTTTTATGAGTTTTATGGGGGGGAATACAAGTGAAAGTGTAGATCTATATGTGTTTGTATGCCATGTATGATTTCCATGCTTATATGTATGCTTTTATGTGTTTTAATGTTGGATCTAGCCATAAAACCCCTCAAAACCGAGATATAACTTATGTTTTATGATCTTAGCTTCAAATATGTTTCTACATACAAAGTGTTTCATGAAAAATGGCTAAGTGGTTTAGTAATAACTTTCTTTGGGTTAAAAACACAAATTTTGAGCCAAAAATGTGAAAAATACAAAATTAAGGGCCCAAATTGACATTTCACAGATTCTGATGGATGAAGTGTGCCAAAACAGTTTCCATAAAACTATTTCTGGAATTATACTCAATTAGAGGATTAAAAACTAAAATTTCAAGCTTAATGGGCTAAAAATGAAAATTTCGGCCCAATGAGGCCCATTATGCGGATTTTTCTGTTTTGGAGGGCCAAAACTGTAATTTTCTGTAAAACAGTGGACTATAAGTGTTCCAAATCCTTTTCAAAGGTTTAAAATGCTTTCCAAATTTAAAAAGGACCAAAGTTGCAAAAGTTTCACAATTTGGGCCAAAATTGTCAAAGTTGCGAAAAGAAGGGGCTAAAACCGAGAAAATTGCATTTTCAGGGACTTAAACTGTTTTCTATGAAAAATATGCTGAAAAATATTAATTTCAATAATTTGTGGTGTTAAAATGTCAAGAAAAATAGTTTAAGGACCAAACCGGGAAATATTTAATAAAAAGGGTTGAAAATGTAAATTTTACAAATAATGAGGGGCTGAAAACTGGAATATTTCAAGGCTAATTCAATATACACAATTTGATTAAATAATGGCATCGCGGCTATCGACGAAATACAATACACTACAAAACCAAAAGTCGTTGTTAAACGAATTGGTTCGGTCTCGAACCAATAAAATCCGAAACTACTAACACTACGACACTATGACACTACGACCCTATGACGCTATGACACTACGACACTACGATTCATACAACTAACGATTTGGAATTCACTATACATACGAGTGTGCACAGACGTCTACGCACCATCTTTGGGCCCCAAAAGTGTAAAATCTTGTTCGTTGAGCCTAGCTAGCCCAATGTCCTGATATTAAGGCCCGAAGACCTCTATCTTACGAAGTGTTGGGTTTTACCAATCCGACACGACGTAACCGGACTTTCAATGGCTGTAGACTACTGGTCCCCAAGGGTCCTTTAGTGTCGCCAGTGGAGTCTGCCTTTTTGCGAGGCGGGTCTGGGACCCCTCGTACATTTTTATCCACAACCGGTTAATGGAGTCACCGGGGTCTTCGTGACCTCTTTCTCTTCGGATGTGGGACTACACCTAGTCAGGGCGATTGGATAACGCGATTAGTACTGACGACGCCTTCGGGTTCGTTAGTATAACTATAAACTGGGCGTTTGTGTAACGCGGGTTTGTAGTAAATAATCCTGCTCGAGAACCTTCCAACGTCGCCTGGGACTGACACTATACGCTATGCAATGGTTTCAATGTAACTTCATGTAATATAAGAAATTAGGAAAACATCGGGTTTTCCTAGGGTTTTGTTTTAATACATACAGATTCAAAACGCATACAACCTTGATGAACAAATTTTCTTTAAGTATAGAAACAAACAAGCATACCTATGGATCTTCACAACATTTTCAAAAGCTTTTCTGTTCAGAAAATATCGGATTTTCTGGTGGTTTTCAAACAATACAAAACATTGGATTTCAAACACTACTTATGAACTCACCAACATTTGATATGTTGACGATTTTCAAAATACTTGTATTCTCAGGGAACCAGTGAATCAAAGGAAATCACATTCGGTGACGGTTGCAGTTTATTTATGTATGAATCGAACAATTTAATTTTGGGAATGTAATGTTTAAACAATGTATGACATGTAAACGCTACTGGTTGTACTATGTTAATGAATGGTGACGAATGTTGTTATGTTTCATATATATTCAATGTTATGGTATTCAATTGAGTCACGACAGCCCCCAGACGTTTCCGCCGTCTGGTTCGGGGGTGTGACAACCATCATCATCATCATCACCATCATCATCATCACCATCATCACCATCATCATCATCACCATCATCATCATCATCATCACCATCATCATCATCATCATCGTCACCATCACCATCATCATCACCATCATCACCAGCATCATCATTATCATCATCATCATCATCAACACCACCGCCACCACCACCACCACCATCATCATCATCTTAGAACACCCTGATTGTTGGTGATATTAGTGTCACTAAGTAACAGAAACTAACATGTGAGCTAAGGGGCTTCATAATTTGCACGCTATTATATGTAAGGGGTTGCGCGGAGTGCACACATGTATAAGATCTAATTAGAAGCCGGTTAGATGACTAGTTGGGGGTCTCGGGTTTCCAAAGGGGCAATGCCCCTTTGGTGGGGTCTAGGGGTAGCGCCCCTAGCGGGGTCCAAGGGATAGAGCCCCTGGCTGGGGTCCCGCTGAATTTTACATATGGGCTTGAGAGTGATTATGGTAAAACTAACGAATAATAATAATAATAATAATAATAATAATAATAATAATAATAATAATAATAATAACAATAATAATAACAATAATAAAATTTTTAATAATAATAATAATAATAATAATAAGAATTATTATAATTATATTAATAATAAGTATAATATAACAAAAAAAGAAGTGGAAATGGTCAAAATTAATAGTAGACAAGAATGGTGTGGATGTGGCATTCCCAGCCAGTTGGTAGTGTTGTTGTTTATTCCCATGTTTGCCCCGAGTTCAATTCTTGTTGTACCCCTCGTTTTTTCATTTTATTGGCCATTTGTAGTTAATTTAGGGTTTCAGGTTTCACATAAAAAAAATGTCCGCCTCCATTTTAGCGGGCAGATGGAAATTTTTAATCCCGCTTCCCTCTATCTCCTTTCTTCATTCCTTTTCCCTCTTTCTCTTTCACAGATTTCCCTCCGATCGTCCAGTTCTTCATCGATCTGGTGAAGACGATGATCTCTCCCATCAATTGGATGTTCCGGCTGTCGATTTGCTTCTTGATTTCTTCTCCAATAAAGCTACAAACCTTCCCTGATTTGAACTCCTCCACGACGATCCTTCCCGGCGATTGAGAAATCATCAGTCGTCCTAGCAAGACCAGTCGCCGCTTGTAGATCTTCGCAACTCCCACCAACGACCGCAACTCCTTTTTCCCTTTGTTCCTACATTCTGTGACGAACATATGCATCTCCGACAAACAGTCGCCGTCGCCGCCGCCTCCAGTGGACAGAGCATTTTCCGCAGTTGTCGCTGGTGGACCACCCACCCTAATCGTTGTAGCTGCTGTCGGTACCATCATCGTCCTCCAAGATTCGTCCCTGCCACACAGGTCTTGATTTTTGATTTCATTGTTGAATGCAGAGGTATGTTCCTAGTCTTTCCGATATGTTAATTTGTATCAATCATTCAGCCACATATTTACGAATTTAATCTACGAGTTTATTCAAACATAATTATCTATTGTTGTCCGTATTGCTTAAGATCTTTGGCATATAGGTATTGAACTTTGTTTTAAGTGGTATTTGAGTAAGTATGTGTGTATTTGTGTAGAACAGTTAATTATGATGAGTCAAATAATTACATAACCTGTTGTTATTAAGGAACCAATTATGGTTGTTTGTAAAAAACTTAAATCTGATTTGCCAAAGAGTTATGTGTGTGCATGAAGCCCTTATTAATAATTAATAAGGAAAAAAACTAAAGAATCAAAATCAAATCCCTGTACCATAATGTAAAGATCACATGCTATCTGATCAACTACTTTTTTCCAAGTATAAGTATATACTTAACCCAAGTGACTCCCCTGTACCAAAGTGAAATTAAGTTTTTTATTAATGAGAAATATATATGTTATGCTGAAAAATAATTCACTTAAGTTATATGAAATTAGAACAAACAGATGATCAAAGTTGGCAGATGACTTTCTTCCTCTCTTTTTTTCTTCTTCACGATGCTATTATTCATCTTCAATTTGTTACTGTTTCATGTTTTTTGGTATACTTTTGATGAATATGCTATATGATGAATGTACTTTATTCTTTGTAAAATCATATATAAATTGTACTATTTTGCCCTTTGGTTTGCTGCTTATTTTTGTTCATGTTTTTTTTTTTGCCTTTGGACTTTTTTGCCCTTACCTCTACATGTGGTTTGCCTTTGCTTGAATTTGTTAAAATGTTAGGTTAGTTTGTTAGATTTGTTAATTGTGATATAAATGTTATATAAATAGTGTTGAGAATGTCAATTTGTAAAAAATGTTAATTTTGTTGAAATATTCGGTTAATTTGTTAAATTTGTTTAAAATGTTGAAAATTTTGGTTGATATTGCTATTATTGTTTAAGAATTGAATTGTGTTACCATTTTTTTAGGTTGATAGGTTGCATGCACAAGTTTCTACCATGGAACAACAATAACAAATGAAAGAACAAATGGAAATGGTTATGAGGATGATGAATATGTCTTGAAATCAACCCCATGCTCCCCCCGATAATCCATTTGAGGACAATTGATAAGTATTTTGGAACAATTGATAAGTATTTTGGAACAATTGAATTTGTAAACACTTGTATTGTTTGCTTGTTTTGTTATACTTAATTTGTATGGTATTTGAGACATTTGTATGGTATTTAAGACAATGGAATTGAATGTGTCAAAGTTGGTATTAGGGACATTTTTTGGTGTATTTTGGACAAATTGATTTGATATGGTATTTTACAAAAAATGGAAAATTTAAATTTTTTTTTTTTGATAAAATGAAATTAGCTACGGACAAGCTACTGAAATCCATCGCTAAATAGGTCCGTAGGTATTCCGTAGGAAGAAAGTCAATTTTAGTCAAACTTGAGTTCCGTCGCTAATTCGTAGGAAATCCGTAGCTAAACAGTTCCGTAGCTATTCCGTAGGAAAATACTTGCGTGGGTAATCCGTAGGAAATCCGTAGCCATGTGATTCCGTAGCTATTCCGTAGGAACATTCACCTGTCGGCAATCCATAGGTATTCCGTAGCAATCACTGTCCGTAGCTATTCCGTAGGTATTATACCTACGGAAAAATCCGTAGCTATTCTGTAGCTAGTCCGTAGCAATTCCGTAGGTAAAAATTTCCCACGGGCATTTATGCTACAGGGCATTTTCCGTAGCAAATCCGTAGGTATCGCCTTATACCTACTGAATAGCTACGGATTGTGTCGTAGCTGTTGCCTTAGTTTTCTAGTAGTGTGCCCCCAAATTTTATTTCATTTAAACCGGATCTCATTAAATCATAGATTTCATACTGAAGTCGTAGTTTTCGTTAATAATCTACCATTTAGATGGTTATTTTTGGCTAAAAGCTAATTTTCATTTATTAAGTGAAAAATAATTAGGAAAAGTGATAGATGATATAAGATTTTAATAGTTTTTATATATCTATAAGATAATAAATTTTTATTATATTATATAGAACAAGTATACAATCATTATAGTTGTATTTATAATTTCATTAGTTTGTAATATTTTAAATATGATTTATTTTTAATAAGCAACTAGAGGGGATTTATAGAAAATTCAAATAATGGGGTTAATTAGTTAATGAGTTAAAAAGCTACAAAAGACTAAATCATTTGTCTTTAAATTAGATGTTGGAATAGTGGGTTGACAATTATTTTGTGTCATAAGGCCTTATGCAGTCTTTCGTGGTGGTCTAGTCGCCACAAACTATAGTGAACACCAATTTGGTGTTAATTGTTGGCTACTAGTTGTGGTGGATAGTGGTATACAACACGAAAGCAACAGGTTTCTTTCATTCTCTATCTCTCTCTAAGTTTCTATACCACTCTCTGCAATATATATATATATATATATATATATATATATATATATATATATATATAATTATTTAAAAATAAAAAATAAGGAGGATATAATAGTGGCAGGGTCTTTCAAATATATTTTGGAAAGGGAATAAAAAGACTTTTAAAATACAAACATTTCATCAAGATTTTTATAATAACTTATAATTGAACCAAATGTTGTACTAACTTCTTAATAAAAGAATTATTACTATTTTTTCTATAATATATATATATATATATATATATATATATATATATATATATATATATATATATATATATATATATATATATATATATATATACAGAATAAAGTATATAAAAATTTTGGCCCTATAGCCGTGAACGATCGCTCATATTTTCCACCGAAAGGGTCTGGTGGGTATACCAACCTTCTAGTGATCGTGTTTGGTAATGAGGTGACACTCACTACTATAATGATTACTAATATGTATTGTTGATGACGCAATAAAGATTAAACATTGGATATGCATTTAATTATTACTTTTTTCTGGATTAAAGCTTAGATTTTGTTTTCCAAAAAAAATACATTCAAATTTTATTTTTCCGAAGAAAAAACCCCTCAACTTTTTTTCCAAAAGATTATGTACCTTTAAATTTTTTTCCGAAAAAATTTTACTTCATTTTAAAATAACCCTTTCATTTAAATTTTTTGGAAAACTACTAGAATGGTTAAATAAAAATATATGTAACGTCATTTTCTGGTAAAAACAAAATTTGAGAGGCAATTCTACAAAAAAAGAAAAAAGAAAAAAAATGTAATAGATACATCAATGGTGGAACAAGAAATTTTGATATCGGGTTTAAACATTGTCAATATATTATATATGTGATTATCTAATATCGGACACTAAAAATCATGTTATAATCTCTTTTGTTAGGGATATCATGACAAGAAACATGTTTACAAACAATATATATATATATATATATATATATATATATATATATATATATATATATATATATATATATATATATATATATATATATATATATATATATATATATATATATATATATATATATATATAAAACAGTTTTTTGGGGGCAACGTCCCATCTAGGTCCGCCATTGATATACATTATTTTGAAAATATTAATCCTTTAATTAGTTATGAAGCTGAAACAAATAAAGACTATTGATAAAAATAAACGGTTTTAACGATGAATATAAATTAATAATGAAAAGATATTTTATAAAACACAAAGAAAATCAAATAAGTAATCATTAATGTTACCTTTCTATTCACATTAATGTTACCATTTTATATCTCTGAAGCACCCATTTGACATAAATGAATTAGAGTTTCAGAAAAAGGCTACTTGCCATTTAAGTGAAAATTTAGATGTTGGGTATCCGTAAGGATAATGCATCATTTGATAATAAATGAAAACGACGATAGTCAAGATCAATGTCTTACAGGGATTTAATATAGAGCAATGATCAATGTTTTGCCAGTACCTTTCTAATTTTGGGCATGGGATTAGAAAGAAAAAGGGGCCCCGCGAGTTACATAAAAAACAACCAATTTATGAAAAAAAAAATTATACCTCTTTTATATGGCTGAAATATTAATTATTCTTGCAATACAAACATAAAAGAGAATATATACAATTGCTTATACTACACACTATACACTAACATGAGCCTAAAAGCTATGGTTAAGTTAACGACTAGACTAGCCACAAAGACTAACTATAGTAAGTTATAATATATTCATACGAGAAAAATCATTCGTAAAGTACAATCCTCAAGATGGACTTTTGAAAATGTTTTTCAAATTCACCTTGCAAACAGTAGGTAAAAGTTTTTGTCTTGGCAATGGTTTAGTGAATATACCAGCAAGTTGGTAAGTAGTTTCTACCGGCATAAGCTTAATGGTTTTATCCATGATTGTTATCTTTTATAAAATGACAAGCTATTTCAATATGTTGTGTCCTTTCATGATATGTGGGATTTGATGCTAGTTGAATTGTATATTCATTGTCACATAATACCAATGTGGTCTCATCAGGATAAATGTCAAAGTTGCTAAGCAAATGATGAAGCCAAATTAGTTCAGTTGTAGCAACAACTATATCCCCATATTTCGCGTATGTGAAATAATGAGAAAAAATGGTGGATTTCCATGACATCAATTGAATCGCCTATGAAAATGCAAAAAAGCGACACGGATCTTCGTGTATGAGGACATCAAGTCCAATCCGAATAAAAAAACTTTAATCTTTAATGTAGGTGTGGATGATAAAATAGAGCTTAACCAGGATTAATTAAATTATAAACAAATTGACTTAATCGATTTATTGCATAAGTGATATATTTGGTCTAGTTATAATAAGATACATCAATCTCATTATGAGGTGTTTGTATTAAGAATGATGGTGTAAGGGTGCACCACTTAAGTTTGAAGTTTTGCATGTTGGAACAATAGGGTATTGTGCTGGTTTAGCAACCAAACATTTTTGTATCTTCTAAATATTTAGAACATATTGCCTTTGAGATATGAAAATTCCTTCTTGTGATCTTGCAATTTCATGACTTATGAAATGTTGTAATTTTGCTATATCTTTAAGCTTGAATTTGTTGCTCAATCTCTATTTGATTTTATTGATTTCTTGAATAGAAACACCCGTTAAAACATATTGTCTATATAAACCAAAAGTGTCACGTATGTGTTTCCTTCTCCTTTGTAAAATAAAGAGTAAGCGGTTTAGAATGCATGAATCCTTCTGAAAATAAAAATGAAGAGAGCTTGGCATACCACTGTCTAGATGCATGTCTCAATCCATATAGTTATTTTGTAATTTGCACACCATTTGATTGTTTATTGAATGAGTTGTTGTATGTATATATTCTTGTGGTAACTTCATGTATACCTCCTATTCTAATTCTCCATTGAGGAATGTGTTATTGACATTCATTTATACAACAGTGTGTGCCTTGTAACACTCATTTGTTCCATTATCCTTTCATTTTATTTTGAAAACCTATTTAGAACCCAAATTTTTTTCTATCAGGAAGAAAAGGCACAACAATCCAAGTTTTGTTTCCTTCTAATGTTGTTAATTCTTTCTTGCATAGCCATATTCCATTGTTTAGACTTTGATGCTTCAAGATAAGATTATGGCTCAGATTCAGTGGAAATAGCCAATGTGGAGGCTTCATAAGAAGGATATATCTTGGATTTGGTTTCACACTTAACATTGTTTATTAAATTACAATGATAATCCTTTAAGTTTGATGGACGATTTTTCGTATTCTAGTGGGTCTAGTATAATTTGCATGTGTTTCTGGTATTAGAACACCATCATTCAAATCTACAGTTGGACATGGTATTGAAGAACGAAATTGTGAGACTTCATCATCAAAAATATCATTTTGTGTACAAGGAATAACCTTGGATTGAAAAGGATTGAATTGGTTTTTGTATGTTGAATAGTGAAAACGAAAAACTTCTTCATGAAATACTACATCTCTAGAGATCAATATTCCCCTAGTTTCAACATCTAGCAACTTGTAAGCATTCATAAGAATTGGAAAACCAATGAAGATACAACATCTAGCACATGGCGTAAACTTGTTATGATGACTCAGAAGAGTGGAAGCAAAAGCTAAGCACCCAAAGCTGCAAAAAGTTGAGTAATCAGATAGTTTTTTTATATAATTTTTGATAAGGAGACTAATCATTAAGAGTAGTGGATGGGGTGCGATTTATAAGAAAAGTGGCATATAGAATACATTCAGACCAGTATTCTATAGGAACATTTGATTAAAAGAATAATGCCCTAGCTACATTTAGCAAACGTTGATGCTTCCTTTCCACTATAGAGTTTTAGTCAGGCCTTCAACACATGAGAATTGGTGTAAAGCTCATCATTCACTAAAAAATTCAGTAAATGACAACTCTTTTGCTATATCATATCGGAAAACTTTTAATAGCATTAAGCTGGATTTCTATCATAACAAAGAAACGTGGAATAATGCTTTAAACTTTTGATTTGTTCTTTATCATATAAACCCTCATGAAACTAGTACAATCATTCACAATTGTTACAAAATACTTATACCCTTTGGGATCTTGTAAATGATAAGGACCTCGTATGCCACAATATCAACTCAAATTATGCATTTGCCACATTATTAGAGGAATTAAAAGATAAACGCTTTCGTTTAGCAAGTGGGAAAATAAAACAAACATCTTTATTCAACTCTTGATTTGAAATCAAAACAATACTAAGAGACTTTAATTTGTCATTTGAAGGATGCCCGAACCCTTAATGCCATCAATTGATTGAGAGAGCATATATACACTGATAAATACCTATACTGCCTTGTCAACATTCTCAATGATGTACAGACCAACATCAAGTCTAGCTTTGCCAATCAGCTTTTTATTTTGAATCTGCTTTATAATAGCATAATCATGATAAAACTTTGCCTTAACATTTTTTAATCCAGTTACTTGTGAAACTGAGACTAAGTTGTGGTACATATAGTACATATCTAAGGACTATTTGCTCATTAATGTGAACATTCCCCATATATTCAAATTGAGTTACCATCTAAACGTACATTTGTCATTACACGTATATCTAGCAACCCTAGTACCTAAAGTCCAAATATGGAAAGAATAATGACCAGAATTAAGATTCAAGATATAATGTATACCTAAGTTCTTTTCTAGAGCATGTGTAACATCATTAATGGAAGCCATTTTTCAAGAATGAACTGTAATTAATTGGTGGCATTGTTCGTTTTTAAGATTGGTAGCATGATCAATTGTTTCATTTGTGACATTTGATTTAGTCTTGTGATTTGCAAGAACTAAATTGACACAAGAATTAACTGAATTTCTATTTTGATTGAAACAATATCCTGGTAGAAATCCATGCAGCTTATAACATTTATCACCTGTATAACCGGATCGCTTGCAATGAGAGTAAATTGGAGAGTTTTTGCTAAAAAATTTGTTAGAAGAGTTTTTTAATGATCAATTCATTTAATAGTTGTTTGAATTATTTCTGAAACTTTCAACATTAAACGCCATAGGAGTATTTGAGGATTGGATATTACCGATTGTTTCTTTAAGCTCACTCCAAATTGCACACACAGTCTTCAAGTAAATCACAGAAGAAAATATTTCTTTTGAAATGGCATCCAAAATCCAAGAAATCACAATGTGATTATTATGATTTCATGCCTTGAATCGAATTGCATCAGTGCTTGGAAGTTGAGGAATTTCATCTGTAACAAAATCAAGTTTGTTTTTAACTGAAAGCGTAATTGTCATAGAACGAAAATGGGATGCATAAAAATCAATCAATAATTCAAAGGATGAAGACAAAACATCAAAAAAATCGATTAACTGATTTGAAGAATGAAGATGATCAGATGAAGATGTGGAAGCAAAATTAGCTCTGATACCATATTATCATAAGAAAAGAAAAGAGAAAATATAACTGAAATCTTCATTATTTGTTAGAGATAGGAGTAATAAAAAGGCTTGGAAATTCTGAGAATCGTGTATAACACTTTCAGATTAAAGTATTTGGGTGGTACTCCCAATCTTTAATCGGATAAGACTCATAATTGAGAGAAACAGAAGAGAGAATGTTCAGAATGTTATGAAGAAGAAGTGTACCAACAACATATTTCGGATATGATAATATAACAAAAAAACTTCATGTCTTAAAACTGCCACATGACAGTTTTATGTCCTAAAAGTATCCACAAATAGTCATAAACCAACTTAAATCCGGGTCTAGAATATGGATCATAAAATCGGGTATATTTATCAAAAATTTGTATTTCTGATACAATTTTAATATAGTAACATAATATATATATATATATATATATATATATATATATATATATATATATATATATATATATATATATATATATATATATATATATATATATATAAATTTCACGCTGACACTTCGACCCCGCCAATGGTTGTTGCCCCTTGGACCCCGCTCCCAGGGGCACTGCCCCCAGACCCCCGTTGGTTCAGGGGTTTCGCCCCTAAATAGCAATATACTTTCAACAAAGACAAAATTAAACAATGTGCACTCTGCACCATACCGATTTATTCAATAATTGTCAAAGTGACATTGATCAACAAATTAACCCCATTACACTTAAATAATATTAGTGATAGAAAATCACGAACAATATTCTTGTAATACAAACTTGAAAGACAATATACACAATTTCTTGTATTACGCACTCTACACATGAGACTAACAACTATGGTTCAGCTAACCACAAGACTAACCACGAAGACTGATTGTGGTAAGTTGTAACAGAAAAACTATTTGGAAAGTACAATGTTATTATCTTATGCAAGTCTTAAACCTAAGACTTATTTTCTTGTCATGTTAATTTAAAGAAAAGACAATAATAGGCTATATTTGATTAGGATGATAGGTTCTTAGTTAAATAGGTATTGATTTGTCATGCATATGACACTACACAAAATGATATGAAGCATATGATTATATGGTGCCAAATAAATATATGAGTAAATATTGATCCAATAGATAAACAAATTTGCACTCTAGTAACCACAAGGGGTCTTCACATGTTTAAATACAAAAAGATTATGAATTTCTTAAGCTCTTGAGGTCATATTCAACAACAAAGTTTATGTTAAATACATATCACTTTATCATATCATATTATACTTCATTTTATTTTCATCATAATCAGTTGATTTTGCCTAATCATTATAAACAATCATTTCTCTTTCTTTATAATAATGTGATCATTATTGATTTTATTATTAAAAATCCCACTTTTATTACTAAATTATTAATATAACTAATTTTAAACTAGTTATTTATAGGATAAAAAAACAATTTATAGCATAATCATTATTGATTTTATTATTTACTAATTCGACAAATATAAAATTTATAACAAAGGGTCCTTAATTTTTATAATTTTTTATAATTTTGATTTGTGTATAATTGGTCAATTTATCTGATCAACAAAATTATTCTTTGTAGTAAAATTCTCTTTTATTGGAAATTTGAACTCCATTAGATGAAAAATAGATAAAAAAGAGTGATATGTGCTTAATATGAAGGTAGTGTGTAAATAGAAATTTATGATATTGTTAAATACACACCACTCTACCTTAGTATATTTCAGTTTATGCTCTAATTTTTCATCATTATCATATGAATTAGCATAGTCATTATAATAATTTCTCTTACTTTATTATAGCCTAATCATTATTTATTATTTAATAATTTTACTTTTATTAATAACATTATTAATATTACAAATTTTAAACTTGTTTTTTTAATAAGATAGACAACAATAATATTGTTTTTATAATAAAATAATATAAATAATATTGATACATTTTAAATGTAAACCTACCTACTTAATAAATTTTATTTTTTCCATTTTCATAAACCTAATATCATTTATTGTAATATATATATATATATATATATATATATATATATATATATATATATATATATATATATATATATATAATATTATAAGAATATAAATTCAAAACAAATATTTATCATTTTTTCAAAAAGAAACAATAGCTAACTATATATAGTCAAAAAATCTTTCAAAATATAGGTTGCTTTTAGAACTCTAGAGGCGACTTATACATAGTTGGTCATTTAGTTGCGGACAGTTCTTTGTGGCGTATCAATAATATGGAAATATGAGGCATCAAGTACTCTGCTTCTAACTATACGACCATTAACCTATTGGTTGCTCATACAAGTCAAACTAGTATGACCATTGGCTTATGATTACTTGTTCGTCCAACTCCATAAATGATGAATTATGCATAGGTGGTTCCTAATTCAAGTTTACGCAATTCTATGTGTGAGGAGGTTGACCGAAAGTTCATTGATCAAAACAAAGAAATACTTTAGAGATAAATCAAAACGTTATTGCATTTGATCATTTATGGACGGTAATGAAACCTTGAGAACAAGCAACATTTTACACCCATTCCTTCAAATGTTTAAGAGATCTAAAAGCCTAAAAGTCGAGAAAAAAATTTAAAATTAAAATATTGATAAATGCATCAAATAATTATACACACATTAATATAAGATTAGAAATTATACTTCGTTGATAGGAAATACTAAAATATTCACAATTTTTCTTGCAAAAGTGAATTAGAAAAAAAAATAATAATAATTAAAAATTGATTAAAAAAAATTAATTAAGAACATGAAAATAAAATCTTGATTTTTTTAGCCCATAAGCCCATTAGAAGTCCAATCCATTTTTCTCCATATAAATTGATAAAACTCTAGCTATTTTTTAGAGATCATATTTTTCACATCCAAGTTATTCCATAGCAATGACGTCGTCGTCGCCATTAAAAACTAGCAATACATAAAACAGCTAGGGTTTTATATTATTATCAAATGAGAAGTACAAGGTACAATGAAAGGAAAGGACATAATATATAGACTAGCTAATTAGGGTTTTCTAGCTAATGGACCAACATAAGACCAAATACAAAATAAAGTCCATAATCTTATTAGGCTAACATCCCCTCTCAAACTCATCATGCAACAATAATAACCATCGAGAGTTTGTCATACATAAAATAAAATCAAGGAGTAGTCAATGGCTTCGTAAGAATATCAACAATCTGGAAAGTGGAAGAAACATAAGGAAGAGTGATAGTGCACTTCTGGAGATGAGGTCGTGTGAAATGACAATCAATCTCAATGTGCTTTGTGCGCTCATGAAACACTATATTCTTGACAATCATTATCGCACTATCATTGTCACAATACAAAGGGGTAGGGTGATAGATAGAAACGCCCATATCTCCAAGAAGCCATCTCAACTAAACAATTGCACAAGTGGCAATAGCCATGGCTCAATACTCATATTTTGTAGAATATCGAAAGAAAACATCTTGTTTCTTGCTTTTCCGTGATATCAATGAATCTCCAAGAAAAACACAATACCCAGTAGTGGACATACGATCATAAATATCATTATCCTAATTTGCATCACTATATGCATGCAGCTTAAGAGAGGATGTAGATAGAAAAACATAAGTTCGGAACTGAGTACCACGTAGATATCTCAAAATACGAAGAATAGCTCCCCAATGAACAACAGTAGGGGCAGTGACAAACTGGCTCACAAAAATGAACTGCATGAGCAATATCCGGTCTAGTGACAGTCAGGTAAACCAAACTACCTACAATGGTACGATAAAGGCTTGGATCTAATAATGGGACACCATTAGTTGCACAGTACTTTGCATTACTCTCTATAGGTGTATCACATGTCCAATTATCCTTAAGTCGTGCACGTTCAAACAAATCCAATATATACTTCATTTGAGATCAAATATAACCCTTTGGAGACTGAGAAACTTCAATACTCAAAAAAACCCAAGTCTTTCATAGCAAAACGGTGAGCAAAATCACGCTTTAGAGACTCTATACCATCATGATCATCATCGGTAATGATCATGTCATCGAAATAAAATGAAAGAATAATCTTACCTGCATTCGTAAATCGACCAAATAGAGTCGAGTCATGGTTACTTTGTTGAAAACCAAGCAAAGTATTCACCATGGAAAATTTCTCAAACCAAGCACGAGGGGCTTGTTTGAGGTCGTATAGTACCTTTCGAAATCGACAAATTTCAGCTAGTTGGTAAGCAATACCAAAGGGAGGAGAGATGTATAATTCCTCGTGAAGATCACCATTCGAGAACACATGATTGGCATCCATCTGATGAATCTTCCCTTGGTGAATGGAAGAAACTGCAATCAAGGTACGAATAATCATCATTTTTGCAACAGGAGAAAATGACTCCTCATAATCCATACCATACTTATGCATGTACCCTTTCGCAAAAAGTCTTGTTTTATAACACTCAAAGGATCCATCAGATTTTGCTTTGATTTTATATACCCAACAACAACCAATCGCGTGATTTTTAGGCGGACGCGGAACCAGATGCCATATATGAGTCTGATAAAGAGATGCATGTACCTCAGCCATAGTGGTCTGCCAAACCGGATTAGAAATAAAAGAGGAAAACACTGGTGAGTAAGAGGAATAGACAAACTTAGAAAGCTTTGTGGACTTTTTATTACAACAAGGCCTCGATGGAGGCGGGTATTGATGATCTGTATGTAGAGGATTAGCGACAGGTGGTGGATCAGTGACATGTGGTGGATCATCAATGTCAATGCTAGACGGATCAATAGTATGAAGCTCCTCTTGGGTTGCATCATGTGACTGAACACGAATGCTATAGAACATAATATGCTCCAAAAAGGTGACATAGAGAGTGACATACAACTTCTGATTTGATGGATCATAACACCTATAAAAAAGGCAACGAAGAGTTGAAACGAAAAGATGACAAATCCACACTAGATGCAACAACGTCAGCAAAATGTAACTGCTCCAAAACATAGAGTTCCCTAAGTCTACGACCTATCCTAATCACCATACAAGATCGAATCTCCTGTACATAACAGAGCGAATCAGAAAATAAGACCCAACAACCAGATTGACACAACACACTGACTGACGCAAGACTTAAAGCAAGTGTAGGAATGTAATACACATAACGGAGATAGGTGTACGAGAAGATAATTAGCCAAAAGATGACAAATGTGGTGACATGTGATGAGACGCACCAAAATCCAATATCCACAAGGATGAAGGAATACATGACGTGTTGGATGAAGACAAACCTAAATGAGACATGGAAGCTATCATGACAGTTGGATTGTTAGTAATGAACTGTCTGAAATGCTCAATAATCTACGGATCCAAACCTTATGGTGGTGTAAAATATGTTTCAGTCTCAACTCAAGGTGTAGCAACAACATACTATGGTGGCTGTAACACCCATAATCAGAAAGACCAAGAAAGGATAGGAAAACCCCTAAGTCAAAGGGGCAACTCGTCGAGTCCATAGAGGAACTCAGCGAGTCGGAGCGGGATCCGGGGGATTGATTAAGTAGCCGACTCGGCGAGTCGGCAAAGGGGACTTGGCGAGTCCGGTCTGAAGAGGGAAACCCTAAATCTGGGACTTTGGGCACTATTTAAGTGTCTTATTCTCTCCATTAGGGTTCCTTGGAGCCTCTCTCATCTAAAAACTAAAACCCTCAGCCTCCATTGTTGCATATTCAAGTCCCTTGCCATTTTTGGGTGATTTGAAGGAAGAAGGAAGGAAGGAATCTTTGGGGCTTCAAGGATTGGAGTTGGATTTAGAGTTTGGGTCACCTATCAGAGTTATTGAAGGTATTAAGTCGTTATTTTCACCCTTCTTCATCTAGTTTTCCCTTTTGTTATGAGAATTGGGGCTTTTATGCGATGTCCTTGAACCATTTCGAGTTGGAGCTCAAATATGAAGTTACTACTTCAGATCTAAGTGTATTATGGCCTAGAGAGTCATAAAGTATCATTCCTAGGGGTGTAGGTGAAGCATGGTTGTCCTGAACCCGAGTTTGGAGTGTTTTGGGCCTAGATCTCCTTAGCTACACATAAAGTTTGCACCTTTACGTGAGGGATAGGCTTTGGAAGTATGGATCTATGATTTGGAACCCCTGCATGGCTCGAAAAGCCACTGTAATTATTAAGAACTAGAACGACTCGGCGAGACACATGGGCGGGCTCGGCGAGTTGGATGAAGTTCGGCAGGAACACGACGAGTCTGTTGAAGATTGCCTAGGACTCAACAAGTCTTTTCTTGGACTCGGCGAGTCAAGTCGCGAAACCCCAAACCCTTCAAGTTAGGGCTCGGGATCAGTGAGTTGAGTGGGGACTCAGTGAGTTGGTCAGGTCAGGACTCAGAAATCGGGAGACTCGGCGAGTCAGGGGCTGACTCAGCGAGTCGAGTCGCGAATGAAAGGATTCTGAGCTAATGAACTCGGCGAGTCAGTAGGCAGAATCGGCGAGTAGGGTTGACCTGGAAGGTTGACTTTGAATAGAGTTGACTTAGTTGAGTTTTGGAGAACTGCTAAGCTAAGTGATATATGTTTTGGTATTGGTGGCTCGGGGAGCTAGTGGAGCAGCGGTTCAGGGAATTATCGGTCAACATCCAGTGAGGTTACCAGTAAGTTTAGTAGTTCGAGGTGAGTTTCCCTATGTGTGAATGGGTATACGGTCACAAGGCCGACCCATGTAGTTATTGTTGGAATAGTGTCTAAGGCTGCAACTATATTAGGCAAGTATTTGACCTGGTTGTGCATGGTCCTTTTGGGTTGCCTTCACCATAGCAACTTGATAAGATAATTTATTAAGAGAGAGTAAATATTATTAATATACTATGAGAATAATATAAAGAATAATATATTGTTATTTGATTAATATAAGTCATAGAATTAATTGGAATTAATTTGGTGACTTAAAGAGATTAATTAAATAAGAGGGTATAAACTGTCAATTGTTTGATAGTTAAACTTTAGACTGTAAATCCATATAGATATGGATTGGACGGATTCTAGGAGCTAAAGGATAGCTCAAATCGTCCAAGAGTTATCTAAGGAATGGATTTGGATAGCCTTAAGAGAAGATTATCCAATTAGGGTTTAGGTTGTAACCCTTAAGGAGTCTACAAGTATAAATAGACCCTATGGCTAAGGGAAATCGGCACTTCATCTAAAGCATAGAAACCTTGGCCGATTTCCTCCCCTCTCCTCTCTCCCAAATCATCCTCCTTGCTATTTGGTGTTTGTAAGCTATTAGAGGAGTGACAATTGTGACTCTAGAAGCTCCAAGACAACAAGATCAACAAGGAATTCAAAGGTATGATTCTAGATCTATTTCAATATTGTTATTACACCTAAATAGTCATTAGAAGTCTCGGATTCAAAGCATGTTTAATTAGAAAGCCTAGATCCAAGCATTAGGGTTTTGCATGCGCACATAGGAAAGTTCTTATGGCTAAAACCCATCAGTGGTATCAGAGCCTAGCTTGGTTTTCTTTAAATTGTTGCTTGTTTGTATGAAACATAACTGCAAAATTCGATTCTTGTGATTCTGAGTCATGGACTCAACGAGTTCCAAAGTGGACTCGGCGAGTTAGCTTGACTCGGCGAGTCCCTTTGTGCACTCGGCGAGTCTAAGCGTCAGGAATGGCCAGATTCGGGATTTCTTCATGATTATCTTATGGAAACTTACCTAAATCATATTAGATTAATCCTAATCTGATTTTTTGATATATATGACTATAATCTTGATCTAATTAAAGATATTTATCAACTAATAAAATATTTAATTTCCTTATATGATAATTAATTAATTATTTTGATTATTTTGGTAATTATCTTGAAAGAAATCTTGAATAAATCAAATATAGATAATTAGGATATTAATTGTTAATTGGAATTATTTGTTATTTGATCCTCCATGTTTTAATTGTTTAAAACTTGCCCTTAAGTTTTGAAATTTTATATTTTGTGATTAAAAGTTTTAATTTAGACAATTTAAATTTCAAACCCTAGTTTTTAAAAGGTTTAAAATACAACCCTATACTAATATAATATTACAAGAATAATATATATATATATATATATATATATATATATATATATATATATATATATATATATATATATATATGTATAATTAAAATGCTAGTCTTACCGTTAGTAGGCCTCATTCACGAAGCCGATCTATAAGGTGGGTATAAGGTTGCGGCCTATAAAATGGCGCTTAATGGGTGTACACTCACACCTACCGCTTGCTTGATCGGTGGAGGGTCGTTAGCCGAACGGGTAGGATAGGGCAACCTCATCCTCTCATTAAAAGTATAATAAGTAATACAAAGTAACTACACATTTTTTAAAAAAATTTCCCAATCTTAGTTACTTTAGGAAAAGTGAATTGATGCAATCCCATGAAATTACACTTTGCACCCTTGCTAAGAAGTTAGTGGAGCGTGTGTGGTTTACCGGCACACTAATTGGTTCTAAGCAAAGGTGGCAAAGGGTGATTCATTGTTTATCATAGTTCGATGGAGCGTGTGTGGTTTACCGGCACATCGAATAGGTGATCGTTACAATGAAGGCACCATGTGAATTTACATGGTAATTCACACCCGCTTTGTGATCCTCGGTATCCCAGTCACAAACAAGAGAGGCATATCGAGATTTAAACATGCCATTGAATAGTTTCAATGAATCTCATCCGAACCTAGGAATTCTCAAAACATTTAGGTCTAATAGTTAGGTTTTGTGGTGGAGAATTAGTGAATCGTCATTCACTTACCTTCAATTTATTTGCATGTTAGATTACGGCATCCCTTTTCTAAATATGTAAATGTTATTGTTGGATCCTAGCCCTAATTTTTCTTATTGAGTGATAATTAGGGATTCTTATTCTAATCTATCTTTGTCCTTTCTATTTGTAGATGTCGAACGCAAACAACACTGTTGCTAGTTCTTTCACGTTGATGAACCTTTGCCAAAAGGTCACCTTCGATGGAACGAACTTTAGCGAATCGATAAGATACATTCGCACCATTGCTCGCTATGAGGATAAGGAGTATGTCCTCGATGAGAAGCTCGAGAAGATCAACCCTGAAATCGCTACTCCGGCTGAAATCACCACTTTTGAAACTCATGAGCGAGATGCAACGAAGGTACATTGCATCATGATAGCCACCATGAACTCCGAATTCCAAAAGTCCTTTGAGGAAATGTACCCGTACGAGATGCATCAAGACTTGTTGGAGAGATACCACCAAAATGCGAGACAAGAGGGTTATGAGATTTTCACTAACGTGATTTCCGCTAAGATGGGTCATGGAGAATTTCTTACCGTGCACCTGCAAAAGATGCAAAGGTATGTCGACCGCCTTCGCAAGTTAAATGTTGACTTTGGGGAAGACTTGGCGATCGACATGGTGCTTCACTCTTTGCCTCTGATGTACAATCAATTTAGGATGACCTACCACATGAACAAGGAGGAGGTCACCCTAAGCAAACTCCAAGGTCTCTTGAGGGTCGCTGAGAGCAACTTCAAAGACAAGTCTGTTGCACCAACTCCCAATCCACCCGCTGCTCCTGTCTTGGCTATTGGTCAAGGAAAGGGAAAGAAGAGGAAGGCTTCGTCTAAGAACTATCGCAAAGTTAAAGCCCGAGATGGTGCCTCTTCTAGTGGGACCAAAGTTGATCCCGCTAAGCCCTTCCCTAACCCGAAGGAGGCAGAGTGCCACCACTGCCACAAGATAGGACATTGGAAGAGAAGCTGCCCAGAGTACCTGCAAGCCATCAAGGAAGGAAAGATCAAGCCATCTTTCGCAGGTATATACACAATTAAATCCAACGATTCTAATCATGCTATTTCTTGGGTTCTTGATACCAGTTGTGGTTACCACATTTGTTCTAATGTGTAGGGACTAAGAAGAAGTAGGGATGTGGAGCAAGGAAGGATCAATCTAATCATGGGGAACAGTAGATCGTCACCTGTGACCAAGATTGGAGTGTATTCTTTAGCGCTTAGGAATAATTTATGTTTAGATTTGAACAATTGTTGCTATTTGCCAGAAATGGCTAGAAACATCATTTCATTTCATGGTTTATATAGACAAGGTTTTAGATTTTCTTTTAATAATGAGAATGGTTCTATTTTGGCTTATCTAAATGGTGTCCTTTACTTTGAAGCTATACCATGTAATGGAATTTATGAAACTGTTATGATTGTTGATAACTTAGGAAATGATGTTTTGAACATAGATTCTTCCACTAGTATGGATAAAGCATCCTTGTGGCATTCTCGTCTTGGACATGTCAACAAGAAACGCATAGCCCAACTCCAAAAGGATGGAGTGTTGGAGTCATTCGACCTTAGGGAAGATGACACGTGCGAATCTTGTTTACTTGGAAAGATGACTAAGTCACCCTTCACGAGTACGTGTGAAAGGGGTGAGGGTCTATTGGACTTAATACATACCGATGTATGTGGACCGTTTAGATCAACCACGAAGGATGGGAACCGCTTCTACGTGACTTTTATCGATGATTATAGTAGATATGGGTATCTCTATTTAATAAAGCAAAAGTCAGAAACCTTTGAAAAATTCAAAGAGTTCAAGAATGAAGTGGAGAATCAATTGGGCAGGAAAATCAAGATGCTTCGATCCGATCGAGGAGGAGAGTACCTAAGTCTTGAATTCCACGATTATCTCAAGGAGTGTGGAATAGTTTCGCAATTGACGCCTCCTAGGACACCGCAGTTGAATGGTGTGGCAGAAAGGCGTAATCGAACCTTATTGGATATGGTTCGCTCTATGATGAGTCGTGCTTCACTACCTATCTCTTTTTGGGGGTATGCCTTAGAGACTGCCACCCATATCCTTAATCGAGTCCCTACTAAGAATGTTTCCAAAACACCTCACGAGATGTGGACAAGGAAAGCTCCCTCGTTGGCACACATCAAGGTTTGGGGTTGCGAGGCTTTCGTAAGACGAGATACTCACAACAAGCTCGAACCTCGAAGTGAGCGATGTATTTTCATCGGCTACCCGCAGACATCCTTTGGATATCTCTTCTATAGACCGAAGGACAATGTTGACTTCGTTGCGAGGAGAGGAGTTTTCCGAGAGCGAGAACTCATAGGCCAAGGAGACAGTGGGAGGCAAATGAGATTGAAGAGATTCAAGAGTCGATAGATGAAGGAACCTCTACCGCTGGCGCTCAACCCGAGGAGGAAACTCCGGTTGAACCGATTGACGAGTCCTTACCTCTTAGACGTTCCGATAGAGTTAGAGTTCATCCCCAGTTTTATGGTTTTCATATTACTACCGAAGGGGACACGTATATTAGTAATGGTACACTAATAAAGAGGCAATGGATAGCGAGATCCAATCCATGTATGATAACCAAGTTTGGAATTTTGGTTGATTATGTGCCCGGACGTAAGACCGTTGGGTGCAAATGGATCTTCAAAAAGAATATCGACGTGGATGGAAACGTGCACACATATAAAGCGCGATTGGTCGCGAAGTGCTTTACTCAAACTCCCGGAGTTGACTATGATGAGACCTTCTCACCAGTTGCGAAGATTAAATCTATTAGAGTGATGCTAGCGATTGCCGCATTTCATGATTATGAGATTTGGCAAATGGATGTCAAGACTGCTTTCCTTAACGGAAAGTTGGTTGAGGATGTTTACAAGGCTCGGCCAGAGGGGTTTGTGGATCCAAAGCATCTAAATAGAGTGTGTAAGCTTGAGAAGTCCATTTATGGACTTAAGCAAGCGTCTCGCAGATGGAACCTTTGCTTCGATGAGAAAGTGAAAGAGTTTGGATTTGTACGAAGCGAAGACGAATCATGTGTATATGTCAAAGCCAGTGGGAGTATAGTAAGCTTCCTCGTTCTATATGTCGATGACATATTACTCATAGGAAACGACATCCTGACTCTGCAGGAGGTTAAGTCCTGGCTCGGGAAGTGCTTCGCTATGAAGGACCTCGGAGAGGCTTCTTACATTTTGGGAATAAGGATAGTAAGAGAAAGAAGTAAGAGACTAATTGGACTTAGTCAGAATACTTACTTAGAGAAGGTACTAATTGGACTTAGTCAGAATACTTACTTAGAGAAGGTACTAACCCTTAAGGAGTCTACAAGTATAAATAGACCCTATGGCTAAGGGAAATCGGCACTTCATCTAAAGCATAGAAACCCTGGCCGATTTCCTCCCCTCTCCTCTCTCCCAAATCATCCTACTTGCTATTTGGTGTTTGTAAGCCATTAGAGGAGTGACAATTGTGACTCTAGAAGCTCCAAGACAACAAGATCAACAAGGAATTCAAAGGTACGATTCTAGATCTGTTTCAATATTGTTATTACACCTAAATAGTCATTAGAAGTCTCGAATTCAAAGCATGTTTAATTAGAAAGCCTAGATCCAAGCGTTAGGGTTTTGCATGCGCACATAGGAAAGTTCTTATGGCTAAAACCCATCAGTTATGAGTATGAAGACCCGGGGGTTAGCCCTAGGCGTGATATGCTAGAATGATATTCAGGACCAAGGTCCAATGATAGCGGGCGGGTGCCCAAGGAATGGTTTATATTATAGTTTATAATTGTTGTCTGTGCTATACATGTATGTGCCTGGTAGGGAGGTGAGTGTGGGAGAGGTCCCGTATCTCCCGAATAGCAGAGTGTGGACGGTGTTCCACATCTCATTAGCAGCAGAACAGGGGCGAGACCCAAGTTACTGAAAGAGTGAATGTGGTCTAGGACCGTATCTGATTATCAGTAGGAGCGTGGACGGGGTTCCATGACTCATCAGTAGCAGGACAAGAGCGAGGCCCAAGATAGGCGAGGCCTCAGGACTGGATTTATTAGTATATGTTAGCTTATGTGTTGGGATCTGCTCATGTGTTAGTATATGTTAGCGGGCGAGGCCTAGTGACAGGCGAGGCCTAAGTTAAACAGATATGTATCCGAGCAGGGCTTGAAGCCATGCGGGGCCTGGAGCGGCGGGGCCGTTGTAGGGGGCGAGGCCCGAAGTAGCGGGCATGGCCCGGTATATACTGTATATGTTTATGCAGGGTATGTGGTAGGTTGGGGGACTTACTAAGCTTCGTGCTTACGGTTTTCAGTTTTGGCTTCAGGTAGTTCTGGTAGCGGAGGGAAGAGCTCGGGGTGATCGCATGGCACACACCATAGATTACCTAGCCTGGGATGTTTACTCTAATAATGAACATATGTTTTGGAAATTAATACTCTGAATTCATGTTATGACTTATGATATGTTTTTATGATTATGGTTTTGGTAATGATTTAAAGAAAAATTTTGGTACGAATTTTTGGACGTTACAAGTTGGTATCAGAGCCTTGGTTTGAGGGATTCGGACATACTCTCGGGTGTGTCTGAACTCAAACTAAGGAATTGGTATGGAAGTTTTCAAAATGAAAAGATAGTTTTGTAAAAAGAGTTTTGAGAAAGAAAACAGTTTTAGAAAAGCAGAAAAAAAGAGAATTCAGAAAGAAAAGAATTTCGATAAGAGAAAAAGGGTGTGGTGCATCCAATCAGTCGAGCTCAAGTAAGTACCCCTAAATACCCATACAAGTTTATGTTATGATTATCAGTTAGTAGGACAGCATGCTAGATTAGGACTAAGGATCTAGGGAGGATGCCTTATGTGCCTGTTATATGTGTTTTGAGCTGCATGATAGTGTTGATTAGATAGTAGTAGGATAGCCTGTTTAGGTTATGCCTGAGTTTATGAGCTTATGTCGCATGCTAGTGCAGATTCTTGATATGAGGTTGTGATTGCTTGAGTATGTTATGGTTAGATTTTTCCATTGTCTGAATGCTACTTGCTTGGTTCATTGTGGGATTCTGAGTGATGGAAGTTAGCCATTAGGTGAATACGTCACGTCACATGTGATCAGGGTTGAATAATCTCAGAGTGCTGGATTTGGCCCTATTGCACAGCTCTCGTTTGAGTCTAACCATTGTAGGGATGAGTCTTTCACTCGAAGGATTATCTAAGCCTCGTCACATGTGATGGTATTCAGGTGATGGCTGATTGGCATCACAAGGAGGCCTTCAGCAGCTGAGGGCTGGTTTGGGTGGAGTCAGAGGTTTCCCTAGGGTAAGCCTAGGATGAGATAGTGCTGGGAGCAGTGGTAGTAGGAAAAGGGACCTGGTGGAGTTGAAGTAGTTCTTAAGGAAAGTACGGATAGATGTGGAAGGTAGTATGGGCCCGTACTACTGAAAGCAGAGGATCTGTACTCAATTCGAGAAAGGCCGAGATGAGACCGGGAAACTTGTAGTGTGTGCGTATGATCCCTCAGCAGTGATGAGTAATCTGATAATATTGCGATATGTTTTCAGCATGGTGACATTGCGAGAGAGACTAGTGGGCGGATTAGGCGCCGGAGAGGGATCAGGCTCGAGTTCAGGGGCCGAGCAGCTCGAGGAGTGAATGAGGGAGTTGATATCAGCTCAGGTTACACGCGGTATCCTAGATCAGACTCGTGTGATCTTTGGCACGGTCAAGGAGGGTATACTGGAGATCTTGGATGAGAGGCTGGGAGCCTTTCGTAACAAGATAATGGCTTTGATGGGAGCGCATACTATGACATTTCGAGAGTTTAGAGCTTGCGGAGCGCCAGATTATCATGGGGCTAGGGACCCCATCGCTAGCAGCAGGTGGTTGGTCGATGTTGCCAACGCGTTCCGTACGAGCCGGTGTCTTGAGGAGGACAAGCTTAGACTTGTCTCTTGTCTTCTGAAGGACCGAGCGAGGGATTGGTAGAAGGAGGTTGGTCACGCCATTGGTGACGATGCCGTGTTGGACGTGATGGTATGGAGAGATTTCTCAGCCAGATTCAGGGCTGAGTTTTCGCCGATTATTGAGGTGCTGCAGCTAGCACGGGAGTTTCAGGATTTGACGCAGACTACTGAGACTGTGGCGGAGATCACCACCAAGTTCAGGGAGAGGGCCCTCCTTTTTCCACAGTATGTCGCGGACGAGGACATGAAGAAGGCCAGATATCATGAGATGTTGAGGGGTGACATCAGGCAGTTTATGAGTAGGTCCAGCTGCAAAACGTTGGAGGATATGAACGCACGAGCGAGAGAGAGGATATTGATTTGGAGCAGATTCGAAAGAGGAAGCCGGATGAGGTTCAGGCAGTCACGGGTTCGGGCAACAGGCCCAAGGGGTCGGATTCGAGATCGACGGATTACCAGAGCCACGACTGATGCGGGAGGTGCGGCAGGACGCACGAGGGCGCGTGTAGGAGTGGTAGTGGTGAAGATTCGGGCTGCTTCAAGTGCGGCCAGACTGGTCATCTTAGCAGGGATTGTACTGCTACCACCAGACAGGGATCATACTTGATATGTTTCCACTGCAGTCAGCGGGGCCACAAGAATGCCAAGTGCCCCTGTTTGTTTTCGGCGGGACGGGTGATAGCACCTGCACCTGCAACTTTGAGGATCACAGACAACCGTCAGGGCCGAGCAGAGGCGCCTACGGTAGGAGGAAGGGCTTTTCAGATGACTACCATGGAGACACGAGCAGCTCCGGATGTTGCAGGTATGTGTCTTCCGTTTTCTGCTATCTTTCTTCATGATTACATTGTTATGGTTCAGCATCGTTATGGATATAATTATTTCAGAATTGTGTGGCTTGCTTGTGATTTAGTTATATGCCATTTGCATGCCTGGGTTAGTATAATGGTAGTTAGGGGTTGTGCCCTATTGGAGCGAGTCACCTAGAATGCAGTAGCTATAACATGCTTATGTGGGACTCAGTAGTGACCCGCTAGATTCAGGAAGGCGTTATCGGGTAACGAATTTGTTAAATCCCTAGCCGTGGCAAGCTTGGGTTGTTAGCAGATCGATTTCGGGATAGCAGAGAAGATTGGGAATTCTTCTCAAGCATTGGGCGGTGAGGTATAAGTAGGATCAAAGTGTGGGAGAACCCTCTGAGTGTAAAATGGTAAGAGCACGCAGATCCAGGACGAGTACACGACCTATGAGAAGGAAAAGAAGTGGCACAACGATGGATGGGTTGATGAGTTCAGGGTTGGGAGTTTGAGAAACTCCCCATCGGTTAGTTCGTGTGATTGTGATGGTTAGTAAGTGGTTGGGAATTCAGGTTGGAGGATCGCCCATAGGACTCGAGTGAGTTGGAATGAGGACCTTGAGAATTGATAGCATGGGATGCTTTCGTATTAGCAGTCAGTGGTGGAAGTGTTGTAAGACTACGGGATAGCCGTAGCATTCACCAGCAGTCAGTGGTGGAAGTGTTGTAAGACTATGGGGCAGCCGTAGCATTCACTAGCAGTCAGTGGTGAAAGTGTTGTAAGACTACGGGGCAGTCGTAGCATTCACTAGCAGTCAGTGGTGGAAGTGTTGTAAGACTACGGGGCAGCCTTAGCATTCACTAGCGGTCAGTAGTAGAAGGTGTTGTAAGACTACGGGTAAGCTGTAGTGTTCCTTAGTAGCTTCATTAGCGGAGTTGGGGCGAGGCCCCTATTTCCTAGTGATCAGATAGGGATCAGGAATGGGTAGTGGATGAGAATAGTATGGAGCCGCCTGTATTGCCTTATAGAGAGGTGAGACCTTGGGAGAGGCCGCTCCAGGATGTAGTTGGGTGAGACCCGTGGGCGAGGCCCATATGAGAGTAGTAGTATAGGTGAGACCTGAGAGCAGGGTTGCTCAGTAGTATCGTCGGGTGAGACCCGTGGGCGAGGCCCGTGAGTTTTAGTAGCACATGTGGGACCTGGTAAGGACCTTAGGGTCAAGTTAGGGGATCGAGGATCCCGAGACTTGTAGCGCCAGAATGGCAGAGTAGAGGGGGCGGTATGAGGTAGCCTAAGTTTCCTCGGAAGTCGCTGGGAGCGACAAGAAATTTGTGTTGGGGCTAGCGACCAGTGGGAGCCGGTAATACAGATATTGATAGATCAGTAGGGACCAGGGTGGTCTCGGTTCATCCGAAAGGTGGATAAGGGTCAGCAGGATTTTAGTCAGTGGCGGTGTTGGTAAGCAAACTATGGTATAAGGTAGCTAGTTGATCGAGGTTGCTATGCATCTCACAGCAGGGTTGCATAATCTCAGATGGAAGGGTTTAACCCTGTTGCGCAACTCTCATTTGAGTCTAACCGTTGCAGGGATGAATCCTTTACTCGAAGGATTATCTGAACCATTCGCTGCGATGGATACTCAGCTCTAAGTTATAGTAGTAGGAAGTATCATGTGGGTACTGGCAGTATGACCCGCACTGAATGTAGCGGGAGTAATGGATTCGATGAAGGTTAGGACCTTCACATTGGAAGAGGGAGGTAGTTGGAACGTTGCCTTGGGAAAGCCAGAAAACGTACGAGGAAAGAGGGGGTGAACCCCTATGGGTTCAATTTCAGTACTCGGGGAGTACCAGAAGGATTGTCGGTTGAGTAAGTTGTGTTTCCAGAATGTTCAGGGTCAGGGTTGACCCGAGATTATTATCCACAAGGATTAATGTTAGTTAGAATGACTGGGCGAAAGGCCAGTGAAGGTAGTCAGCGGATGTTTGGTCGATCAGGCAGAGTGTTGAAAGCAGATCGTAGAGAGATTGGCCGTAGAGAAACTTTGAGGACGAAGTTTAGTTTAAGTGGGGGAGAGTTGTAACACCCATAATCAGAAAGACCAAGAAAGGAGAGGAAAAACCCTAAGTCAAAGGGGTAACTCGTCGAGTCCAGGGAGGAACTCGGCGAGTCGGAGCGGGATCTGGGGGATCGATTAAGTAGCCGACTCGGCGAGTCCGGTCTGAATAGGGAAACCCTAAATCCGGGACTTTGGGCACTATTTAAGCGTCTTATTCTCTTCATTAGGGTTTCTTGGAGCCTCTCTCATCCAGAAACTAAAACCCTCATCCTCCATTGTTGCATATTCAAGTCCCTTCATTTTTAGGTGATTTGAAGGAAGAAGGAATGAATCTTTGGGGCATCAAGGAATGGAGTTGAATCCAGAGTTTGGGTCACCTTTCAGAGTTATTGAAGGTATTAAGTTGTTATTTTCACCCTTCTTCATCTACTTTTCCCTTTTGTTATGAGAATCGGGGCTTTTATGCTATGTCCTTGAACCATTTCGAGTAAAAGCTCAAATCTGAAGTTGCTACTTCAGATCAAAGTGTATTCTGGCCTAGAGAGTGATAAAGTATCAGTCTTGGGGGTGTAGGTGAAGCATGGTTGTCCTAAACCCGAGTTTGGAGTGTTTTGGGCCTAGATCTCCTTAGCTACACGTAAAGTTTGCACCTTTATGTGAGGGATAGACTTTGGAAGTATGGATCTATGATTTGGAACCCCTGCATGGCTCGAAAAGCCACTGTATGGATTAAGAACTGGAGCGACTCCATGAGTCACATGGGTGGACTCGACGAGTTGGATGAAGTTGGGCAGGAACTCGGCGAGTTGGAATAACAACTCAGCGAGTCTATTGAAGATTGCCTGGGACTCGGCGAGTCTGTACTTGGACTCGGCGAGTCAAGTCACGAAACCCCAAACCATTCAAGTTAGGACTCAGATCAGTGAGTTGAGTGGGGACTCAATGAGTTGGTCAGGTCAGGACTCGGAATCTGGTAGACTCGGCGAGCCAGGGGCTGACTCGACGAGTCGAGTCGCGAATGAAAGGATTCTGAGCTAATGAACTCGGTGAGTCAGTTGGCAGACTCGGCGAATAGGGTTGACCTGGAAGGTTGACTTTGAACAGAGTTGACTTAGTTGACTTTTGGAGAACAGTTAAGCTAAGTGATATATGTTTTGGTATTGGTAGCTCGGGGAGCTAGTGGATCAGCGGTTCAGGGAATTGTCAGTCAGCAGCCAGTGAGGTTACCAGCAAGTTCAGTAGTTCGTGGTGAGTTTCCCTTTGTGTGAATGGGTCTACGGCCACAATGCCAGCCAATGTAGTTATGTGTAGGAAGACTCGGGGGTTAGCCCTAGGCGCGTATGCTAGAATGATATTCAAGACCAAGGTCCAATGATAGCGGGCAGGTGCCCAAGGAATGGTTTATATTATAGTTTATACTTGTTGTCTGTGTGATACATGTATGTGCCTGGTAGGGAGGTGAGTGTGGGCGAGGTCCCGTATCTCACCAATAGCAGAGTGGACGGTGTTCCACATCTCATTAGCAGCAGAACAGGGGCGAGGCCCAAGTTAGGGAAAGAATGAGTGTGGGCTAGGCCCGTATCTCATTATCAGTAGGAGCGTGGACGGGGTTCCATGACTCATCAGTAGCAGGACAAGGGCGAGGCCCAAGATAGGCGAGGCCTTAGGACTGGATTTATTTGTATATGTTAGCTTATGTGTTATGATATGATCATGTGTTAGTATATGTTAGCGGGCGAGGCCCAGTGATAGGCGAGGCCTAAGTTAAACAAATATGTATCCGAGCGGGGTTCAAAGCCAGGCGGGGCCTGGAGCGGCGGGGCCGTTGTAGGGGGCGAGGCCCGAAGTAGCAGGCATGGCCCGGTATATACTGTATGTGTTTATGCAGGGTATGTTGTAGGTTGGGGGACTCACTAAGCTTCGTGCTTACGGTTTTCATTTTTGGTTTCAGGTACTTCCGGTGTCGGAGGGAAGAGCTCGGGGTGATCGCATGGCACACACCACAGACTAGCCAGTCTGGGATGTTTTACTCTGATAATGAAGATATGTTTTGGAAATTAATACTCTGAATTCATGTTATGACTTATGATATGTGTTTTTTATTATGGTTTTGGTAATGATTTAAAGAAAAATTTTGGTATGAATTTTGGGACGTTACAGTGGCCTAAAAGATGGAAACGAGGGACCTAACTGTCTAGAAGACATGGTTATCTGTGAAGGCTAAGACTATGTGGGTCATCTTATTTGTTGTTCCTGCATATTTCCTTTGTTTGTTAGCAAAGGACAATTTGGCTTAATGATTCTTCTTTTTACAGAAAGCATACTCATCAAATGCAACTTTGGAACAATTTTGGTTTGAAGATGGAGGTTGTTGTGGAACAAAAAAGAGAGCAGTAGCGGCTGTCTTGGAACCTTTGTTAGCATGAGATTTGATACGAGTTTCTTCAGCAATCAACTCGTGAAAACTGAATCAACATTGGGAAGAAGTGTTCGACACAAGATTGATCCTCGCAAGGCTTTAAAATCTGAACGTAAGGCCATCAAGAACTGAACCAAAAGTTGCTCTTCCCTTCTAATGGTCCAAAATAAGACCCAATAGAAAATAAAGCCCGTAATCTTATTAGGCTAATACCCACCTCGTCGGGCCACCAAATCCTTAGAGTCGCCGTCATTGGACGACCCAAATCACCTTGACTCGCCAGACGAAGACCACCAAAATTATGCGTTACACCGACATGGAAACCTCGGTGGAGGTGGAGATGAAAGAAATACTTAATTTAACTTAAGACGTAAATAAGAAGAACTTACAGTGCCCTGGCGACGTATTACCAGCCAGCAATGATGACTCCAACGATATCTTTGTTGGATTAGTGTCTAAGTCCATAACTATATTTGGTATGTACTTGACCTAGTTGTCGCATGATCCTTTTCGGTTGCCTTCACCGGAGCAACTTGACTGGATGATTAGCGGAGAAAGAGGATATTATGGTTTATTAATATATTAAAAGAGAAATCATATTGATTAATTAATATTGGTCAAGAATTAGTTAAGAAATTAATTTTGTGATCAAAAGATATTGATTAAACTTAGGGGGAATGGAATTGCAATTATAAGATAATTAGATTTTGGGATGTGGATCATAAGGATAAAGGGGTGGACGAAATTAGGGTGGAAGCCCACCTTGAAATCGTCCAAGGCCTTATTCCAGAAGGTTCCATTGGACTACTTAAGGCCTAATCTATCTAATTAGGGTTTTGACAGAAACCCTAGCAGCTTAATTATATAAGGACCCCTGGGGCTTCAGAAATCGGCACCTAGAAACCCTAAGAAGTCTTAGAGCCGATTTTGAGCCTCTTATCCCCTCTCTCCAAGATCATTCAACTTGCTTTGGTGTTGTGATCCATTAGAGGCATCACATTTGAGGAGCTAGGTTCTCATAAGCCAAATATATTCAAGCAACAATCAAGGCAACATTCTTATTGATTATTTATGTTATTTTCAAGTTTTGTTGTATGCTAGATTAGGGTTTGTAAGCTTTGGATGATTTGCATGTACAATAGTGAAACCTAGATCCAAAGCCTTAGGGTTTGCATGTGCACCATATGATTGATGAATTGCTCAAAACCCATCAGTAGTATCAGAGCCTTGATTGGTTTCTATTGTATTTGATGCATTGTATGATTATTCATTGCATAAAATTGAAAACTTTTCTTTCTGTCTGACAAACTTGTCGAGTCACCTGATGAACTCGATGAGTCAGATGAACTCGACGAGTCCAGATGGTGACTCGGTGAGTCGGAGAGTCAGACAGAGGAAATTTCGGGATTTTGGCCTATTTTGACATGGAATAATTACCAAACATATTTTTGATAGATAAAATCCAAATTTTATTAATATGATATGATTATCCTTATCAAAATAGAAGATAATTGTCAATTATTAGATAATTATTGCCTTATATGATAAAATTTAATTATTTGAATTATTTGAAAGAATTATCTTGCCATGGAATTGAATTTTATCAAAATTAGATAATCCCAATTAGTTGCTTAATTAAATTATTTGAATTTTGATCTAGAAAGTTTTGAAAAGTTTTAAAACTTGCACTCATGTTTTGGAATTTAAATTTTCATTAAAAATTTACTTTTGAAATATTTAAATTCTAAACCCTAAAATTTTACAAGTTTAAAATTCAACCCTTATACTATTATAAGAATAATGATTATATATATGTATAAGATTAATGCTAGTCTTGTCGTTAGTAGGCCTCATTCACAAAACCGATCTATAAGGGGGTATAAGGTTGCTGCCTATAAATTGACAGTTTAATGGGTGTTCACTCTCACCCACTGCTTCCTTGATTTGTGGAGGGTCGTTAGCCGAATGGGTACAATAGGGAAAATAATTTCTAATTAAAAGTATAATGGTTAATAAAATAACTAAATGTTTTTTTATAAAATTCCCAATCCTAGTTACTTTAGGAAAAATGTAAAAATGATGCTATTCCTTGAAATTACACTTTATACCCTTGCCAAGACATTAGTGGAGCCTGTATGGTTAACCGACACACTAATTTAGGTGTAGCAAAGGTGGAAAAAGGGTGAATCGATGTTTGTCATCGATCAATGGAGGGTGTGTGGCTAACCGACACACTGATTAGGTGACTATAACATTGAGGGCACCAAGTACATTTTCATGGTTATTCACACCTTATTTGTGATCCTTAGTATCAGAGTCACAAACTTGAAGGGCATATTGAGATTTAAACATGTCATTGAAAAGTTCAATGAATCTTAAAAGATCTAGGAGTTTCAATACATTTAAAAGTTAATTTTTTCGTTTTTTATGATGGAAATTAGTGAATCATCATTCACTTACCTTCAAGGGATTTGTGATTTAGATTACGACATCCCCTTCAAAATTGTGAATAATGATGTTGGATCCTAGCCCTAATTTCTTATTTTGTTGTTTAATTGGGGATTCTTATCTAATCAAACTTTGTCTCTCTCCTTTTTCAGATGTCTACCTGAAGCAACAACAACGCTTCTGGCTCGAACACTTTCGGCTCATTCTCACTCATGAATTTGTGTGGGAGGGAGATTTTCGATGGGACCAATTTTAATGATTGGATCCGTGACATTCGAATGGTTACCCGTTACGAGGATAAGGAGTATGTCCTTGACAACGAGCTGAAAGAAGCAAATGTCAACACTGCTACTCCCGAGGAGATTGCTGCCATTTAGGCTCAGGAGCGTGATGCTACAAAAGTCCATTGCATCATGCTCACGACTATGACTGCCGAACTACAAATGTCCTACGAGGACTTCTACCCCTATGAGATGCATTAGGATTTACTGGACATGTACCACTAAAGTGCCAGATAGGAGAGGTATGAGATCATCACTTCGATGATCACTACCAAGATGAAGGACGGAGAGTCCATCATGGCCCACCTGTAGAAAATGCAGAGATATGTCAACCTCCTGCTAAAGTTAAATGTTAACTTCGATGAGGAGCTGGCAATTGATATCATTCGTCACTCCTTACCTCTTTGTTGTAACAAGTTCCGCATGACCTACAACATGAAGAAGGAGGAGGTCACTATGAGCAAGCTTCAAGGCCCATTGAGGACTGCTGAGAGCAACCTCAAGGATAAATCTGTTGCATCAACTCCTAATGTTGCTGCCCCCGTGTTGGCTGTTGGTCAAGGGAATGGTAAGAAGAGGAAGGCTGCTTCCAAGAGCCACCATAAGGGAAAGTCCCAAGATGGCACCTCTTCTAGTGGAATCAAGCCCGTTGCGCCGTCCTCCAACCCGAAGGATGCAAATTGCTACTACTGCCATGAGAAAGGGCATTGGAAATGAAGCTGCCCGAAGTATCTATAGCACATCAAGGATGGAAAGATAAAACCATCCTTCGCAGGTACTTATACTATTCAATCTAGTAACTCATCACATTCTATTTCTTGGGTTCTCGATATAGGATGTGGTTTTCACATTTGTTCCGATTTGCAAGGCCTAAGAAGAATTAGGGATGTGGAGCATGGGAAGATAAACTTGATCATGGGGAACAGAAGAGCATCGCCTGTCACCAAGATTGGAGTTTACTCTTTAGTGCTTAGTAGTGGGTTAGGACTAGATTTGAATAATTGTTGCTATTCGCCAGAAATGGCAAGAAACATCATTTCTTTTCATGGTTTATATAAACATGGTTTTAGATTTTTGTTTGATAATGAAACGGGTTCTATTAATGCTTTCTTTAATAGTGTTTTCTATTTTGAAGCATTGCCTTGTAATGGAATATATGAAACTGTGATGGTTGTAGACAACTTAGGAAATGATGTGTTGTATATCGATTCTTCCATTGATTTGGATAAAGCATGCTTGTGGCATTGCCGTCTTGGACATGTCAACAAGAAACGCATAGCCCAACTGCAAAAGGATGGAGTATTGGAGTCATTCAACCTTAGGGACGATGACGTGTGCGAGTCTTGTTTACTTGGAAAGATGACCAAGTCACCCTTCACGGGTACTTGTGAAAGGGGTGAGGGTTTATTTGATCTCATACACACCGATGTGTGTGGGCCCTTTAGATCCACCACAAAGGATGCAAGCCGCTTCTATGTGACTTTCATCGATGATTATAGCAGATATGGTTATATCTACTTAATCAAGTACAATTCAGAAACCTTTGAAAAGTTCAAAGAGTTTAAGCAAGAAGTGGAGAATCAGTTGGGCAGGAAAATTAAGATGCTCCGATCTGATCGAGGTGGTGAGTACCTTAGTCTTGAATTCCACGAATACCTCAAGGAATGCGGAATCGTTTCACAATTGATGCCACCTAGGACACCGCAGTTAAATGGTGTGGCTGAGAGGCGTAATCAAACTTTGTTGGACATGGTTCGCTCCATGATGAGCCGTGCTTCGTTACCTATCTCATTTTGGGGGAATGCCTTAGAGACTGTCGCCCATGTCCTTAACCTAGTCCTTACAAAGAAGGTTGCCAAAACACCTCACGAGATGTGGACAGGGAAAGCTCCCTCTTTGGCACATATCAATGTTTGGGGTTGCGAGGCTTTCATAAGACGAGAGACTCACGACAAGATTGAACCTCGTAGTTAGTGGTGTATTTTCATCAGCTATCCACCGAAGTCCTTTGGATATCTCTTCTATAGACCGAGTGACAATGTTGTCTTCGTTGTGAGGAGAGGGGTTTTCCGAGAGTGAGAACTCATAAGCCAAGGAGGCTGTAGGAGGGAAATCGATCTTAAAGTGCTTCAAGAATCGAACGATGAAGGAACCTCTAAGACTGGTGTTCAACCTCAGGAAGAAACTCCTGTTGAACCTATTGATGAGTCCCTACCTCTTAGACGTTCCAGTAGAATTAGTGTTCCACCAGAGTTTTATGGTTTTCATATTACTACTGAAGGTGATACATTTATTAATAATAATACACTAGTAAACTTGGATGAACCTAGCATCTTCAAGGAAGCCATGGCAGGCCTGGAGTCTCCAAAATGGAAAGAGGCTATGGATAGCGAGATTCAGTCCATGTATGACAACCAAGTTTGGAATTTGGTTGACAATGTGCCAGGTCGTAAGATGGTCAAGTGCAATTGGATCTTCAAGAAGAAGACCGACATGGATGGGAAGGTACACACTTATAAGGCGCGATTCATTGCGAAGGTCTTTACTCAAACTCCTGGAGTTGACTATGATGATACCTTCTCACAAGTTGCGAAGATAAAGTCTATTAGGGTAATGCTAGCCATTATTGCATTTCATGACTATGAAATATGGCAAATGGATGTCAAAACTGCTTTCCATAATGAGAAGTTGGCTGAGGATGTTTAAATGATTCAGCCAGAGGCTTTTGTCAATGTAGAGCATCCTAATAAAGTGTGTAAGCCGGAGAAATCCATTTATGGATTGAAACAAGCATCTCGTAGATGGATTCTTTGTTTCGATGAGAAAGTCAAAGAGTTTGGCTTCCTGTGAAGCGAGGATGATTCTTGTGTATATGTCAAAGCCAGTGGGAGTATAGCTAGCTTCCTCATAATGTATGTCGATGACATACGGCTCATAGGAAACAACATCCCTACCCTGCAGGAGGTTAAGTCTTGGCTTGGGAAGTGCTTCGCCACGAAGGACCTCGGAGAGGCTGCCTATATTCTAAGAATAAGGATAGTGAGAAACATGAGTAAAAGGCTAATAGGACTTAGTCAAAATATTTACTTGGATAAAGTACTAAAACGTTTTAGTATGGAGAATTCGAAGAAGGGGAAATTGCCGATCCAAAGCAATACCAAGTTGAGTAAGACTCAAAGTCTGAGTACTGAAGCTGAGATAACATAGATGAGTCGAGTACCTTACACTTCCGTAGTTGGCTCGATGATGTATGCTATGACTTGTACTCGCCCTAATGTGGCCTTCGCTTTGAGCATGGTAAGAAAATATCAAGGGAACCCTCGTAGAGCGCATTGGACCGCAGTCAAGAATATTCTTAAGTACCTTCGGAGGACCAAAGAATGCTTTCTTATCCTCGGTGGGAGTGATGACTTAAGGGTACGAGGGTATAGTAATGCCAGTTTATAGACCGACCGAGACAACTTCCGTTCTCAGTCGGGCAGGGTCTTTACCCTGAATGGAGGAGCAGTGACTTGTAAAAGTTCCAAGCAAGAGACCGTGGCTGAATCAACGTGCGAATCACAGTACATAGCAGCGAGCGAAACATCGAAGGAAGCAATATGGTTCAAGAACTTCATCAGAGACCTTGGAATTGTACCATCCACAAAGGAGCCTATGGAAATTTTCTGTGATGACAAAGGCGCGGTTGCCTTAACCAAGGAACCGAGGGATCATGGTAGATCGAGGCATATCGACAGGAAATATCACTTTATTAGACATTGGGTAGAAGATGGACTCCCCGTCGTAAAGAGGGTATCGTCAGAAGAGAACCCAACAGATCCCCTAACAAAGGGACTGAGTAAGGTTAAGCACGTGCAACACGCTAGGAGCATTGGGCTGAAGGACGATATAGGTTTTAGTGATTAGATAGTTTTGAAACGTGTAATAGATAAATTGTAATTAACATTTGATGTTTAAATAAAGGAGTATTATTCATAAGTAAAATTACTATCTTGTGTTAATTATTTACCTATTGTTTCACTTTGCATGTTTTGACTTCCTGAATAATAAGATTATTCGAACAGTCCATAGTCGTTCATATGTTGGAAGTAGATATCAAAGAATACTGTCATGAATTGGTTTGTAGACTGTCTAAAAGTGTATTAGACATAAAAATGGTTTGCTGCAACGTTCATGAATGCTTATGAAATAAGATTTGAGCATTGGATTAAACTTACGCTTGTTGGCATCACTTCATGGAATTTATCATGAGTGATCCCAAGACGATAACATCATATAGTCTTTAAACCTAGATATATGGTTTATTGTTTCCAAGTTAGTTGTGCATTGATAATGCATAAACGCATCAGTAACTTGATGTTATAAAACACATTGTTGTGCATGATTTGATTAGTGGATAGTAAATACATATCAGTCGAAGTTTATATGTTCCTTTTATCCTAAGAGGGTAGAAGCGATATCTGGGCCCCTCGACCATATTGGTTGGACTTATATGCCGGTCCCAGTCAGGACTGAGTTGATGTGTACAATTAAGTTCTATGTCAGACAAATATGAGATCGAGAAATAAACTGCTAGACAATAAGTAAGACTATGCTCCATGTAATTGTCTGCACGATATCTTGAGAATAGAGCACTATACGATCCCTTATCTAAAGGACGAGTTAGAGTTTGACAACGGCTTTTGAGGGCTATGATTGCTAATCAGATTTTGAAGATACTTGCATCTATAGATATTCGACTTATCCAAGTGGAAGACTGTTGGATTAGTGTCTAATTCCATAACTATATTTGGAATGTACTTGACCAGGTTGTAGCATGGTCCTTTTGGGTTGCCTTCACCGAAGCAACTTGACTGGATGATTAGTAGAGAAAGAGGATATTATGGTTTATTAATATATTATATGAATAATATATTAAAAGAGAAATCATATTGACTAATTAATATTTGTCAAGAATTAATTAATAAATTAATTTTGTGATCAAAAGATACTAATTAAACTTAGGGACTACAATTGCAATTATAAGATAATTGGATTTTGGGTTGTGGATCATATGGATAAAGGAGTGGACGAAATTAGGGTGGAAGCCCACCTTGAAATCATCCAAAGCCTTATTCCAGAAGGTTCCATTGGACTGCTTAAGGCCTAAGCTATCCAATTAGTGTTTTGACTAAAACGCTAGTAGCTCCATTATATAAGGACCCCTAGGGCTTCAGAAATTGGCACCCAGAAACCCTAAGAAGTCTTAGAGCTGATTTTGAGCCTCTCATCCCCTCACTCCAAGATTATTCAACTTGTTTTGGTGTTTGTGATCCATTAGAGACATCACATTTGAGGTGCTAGGTTCTGCTAAGCTAAATATCTTCAAGCAACAATTAAGGTAACATTCTTATTGGTTATTTATGTTATTTTTATGTTTTGTTGTATGCTAGATTAGGGTTTATAAGCTTTGGATGATTTGCATGTACAATAGAGAAACCTAGGTCCAAAAGCTTTAGGGTTTGCATGTGCACCATAAGATTGATGCATTGCTTAAAACCCATCAATCTTTTCCGGCTACAAATGTACGTCCGGCCAACAATGGCTCCAAAGATATATTTTTTCCTCGGAAATGTATTTAATTTAGAGTTTATTTTTAGTGAATAAGTTTTTATTTTTGGTGTAGCTTAAAGAGTAAAATTTACAACAAACGGTCCTTAATTTTATGTTTTTTTTTGGTCTGTGTATAATTGGTCAATTTATCAAATCAATGAAATTCTTCTTTTTAATAAAATTCTTCTTTTCTTGGAAATTTGAAATTGAATGCATGGGAAATATGTGTGTTTAATACTAGGTGTGTAAAAAAACTCATTCAACGAAGACTATAACACATACGATACATTTTCTAAAACTAGGTTGCACAGTTTGGCAAGTTTTAAATGCCTCAAACACAATGACATATTTTTTTATTGATGAAGGTCATACTTAATAATCATGTCAAGGTCTAAAAGAAGAGAATGCTACAACAGAGTTGTTTCCACCAAAACCAAATGAATTTGAAATGGCTGCAAAAAAATATTTTTAAATAAGAGAACATAACAAATCAGGAATCAAATCAAAGAGAAACAGGGGCAAACTCACCAACATCAATCTCGTGTGGTTGTTTTATATCTGCGACAGTGTCGAACTCTACTGTAGGATCAAGATTCTATCATTACACCAAAAATATGTCAAAACTAAGAAACAATGAAGGGGAAAATATGAGACATATAGGTATTACATACAAACTGGTTAATTGTAGGATGCAACCAGCCTGTTTGTATTGCTTTAATTGTAGCAATGGCTTCCATACCTCCCGCTGCTCCAAGACAACGTCCGATTATAGACTGAAACATATACAACAAACTAAATCTTGATATAGAGATGACATTATGGAGATATGGCTAATCACAAGGATATACCTTGGTGGAATTCATTTTAACCCCTGTGGTGGTCTTAAATACCTTCTTTAGAGCATTTACCTCAGCCAAATCTCCAACCACTGTCGAAGTTGCGTGTGCATTTATGTAGTTAACCTACCAACAATATTAATTTAAAGAGTGATTGATTAGTTATATGAGAAATACTAAACTCAAATGTAAAGAATATAAGATGAATGTTAACATTAGAAGAACACCCACATAATGCATCTCACCATTCACTGACAAGGATATATAAGAGGAGTGTATCTATCTATCTATCTATCTATCTATCTATCTATCTATCTATCTATCTATCTATCTATATCTATATTTATATCTATATATCTTATAAAGCTAACATTTTTCCTTGAACCTCATGCATTTGAAACTCCCATGCATTTTTCCTTTCACCACATTCATTTGAACCTCCCATGACTTTTTAATTTCTCTATAATAATAATAATTATATGTTGGTTAATAAAGTTAAATAACTATCAAACCTAAAGTATAATCATATACAAACTAAATTTCAATATTAAAATAACATCTTTACTTCTACTTATAAAGTTATGTTTTTTAACTTTTAACATATTATACTTAATTTATTAGTTTTAATATATTGTTGGATGTAAACCATTATCATTTTAAAGATATAAGTTTGGAACAATTTGTATAAAATACTTAAATTATTAATTTAAATATAATATTACATGGTCAACTTAAATATAATTTTTAGCTTAACTTAAATAACCCAAAAAATATTTTGTAAACAGTTAAAATTGATGAATTGTACTGTCTTTCTAATAATGGTTCTGAGTTGATTAATAAGGTTAAATAAATGTATCAAACATAAAGTGTAATCATAACTAAACTAAATTTCAATTTTAAAATAATATGTTACTTCTACTTATAAAGTTATATCTTTAACTTTCAACATATTATACTTAATTTATTAGATTTAAAATGTTGTTTTATGTAAACCATTATCAGTTTAAACCTACAACTTTTGAACAGTTTGGACAAAATATTTAAATTGTTAATATAAATATAACATTATAGTGTCAACTTAAATATAAATTTAGTTCCTCTTAAACAATCAAAGAATATTTTCTAAGTAGTTAAAAGTGATAAATTGTAGTGATAAATGCAAAAACTAAATTGTAATCTCAATTTAACTAAAATATTTCGTAAATATATTTTTATAACCGTTAAAAGTTTTCAATTAAGTAGCTTAAAATAAGTTACAATAACAATAGTTAAAAATAATTGTATATAAATGATTATATTGTTACCCTTAAAATAAAAAAACAATGTTTGATGTTTTAAATAATTATGATGATAGAAATTAAAACATTAACCAAATAAATTTTAAAAAATTAATTAACAATAACAAATTTAAATAGCATTAAGACATATATTATATTCAATTTTATTCATGTGTAATTCATGGGTAGAAGTCATTTAAACGATTGAGATTATGCAGTTAAAATTGATGTATATATTATCATATAATTCAAAATATATAGTGTATCAAATTTAACAACAACCTTATTGTTATATTTAAAAAAAACATATATTTGTGAAGGCTTTAACTATATAGATGCATCTGCGCCACGCACGAATATTCGTTTAGTCGATATATAAGAGGAGCATAAAGAGTTTAAAGTGGTCAACAATCAATATAGGAATACTTATTCCACAGTTCGATTCCTAGAAATTATCAACATATGTATTTATGTATTTATAATAAAAAAATGTTTTGCATTTATAGATGATTCATTAATAGTAGTATAAATTAAATCAAGGGTAATCTTTAGAAATATTTTGGTTATTAATAGAAAATAACGCAATAGTCAGAAAAGTCTCAATATTACGAATAAGTTAACGAAAAATGACAGAATGTAGATAAAATCTTTGAAACCAACAAAAGAGGGGTATTCTGAAGTTTTAGACGGTAATCTATCATTTTTTAGAAAAAAAATAAAAATAAATAATTTATGATTAAACCATAAACTAGTCGAAAATATTAAGAATTTATCGTAGAGTTTCCTACACTTTATGTCAATTTTTTGTTAAGGCGTGGATCACACTTATAAAATAATAAAGGAGATATTTTTTTTTCTATTTAATGGATGATCGGTATTATTTCAAACATATTTTGAGTCTTAGGTGGGAGAGAAAAAGAGGGTTCATCAAAGACATACTTAAAAAACAGTATATGAAGATGAAATCTGAAAAACAAAAAATCAAATACATATTTAGGGAAAAAATATGTATTTTTTTTCTTTTAATATATATATATATATATATATATATATATATATATATATATATATATATATATATATATATATATATTAAATTTAGATCTTATGTTTAATTTAAATATTATGTTTAATTTAAATAATATGTTTAAAATTATATTTGTTTTAATAATTCCTAAAAATTGTAAAAAAACAAAAAGAAAATAATGACATGGAAATTAATGGGTGTTATAACACGGTGATCATTTCTCATAATGGTGTTATAACATAATAGGTGATGTAGCATGTGAGGTTGCACCTCTTGGATGTTATAACATGTTGCCAATACCGAATGTTTCAAACTCTTGAACCATATTAATTTGAATATCTCAAACTCTTCATATCATACTACTTAAATGATTATTTAATTGAAATACGTTGCCAATATTATAAACATTTGATTTTCTTCTGTTATTCTTTTTTTTTCGTCTCTTCTCATTTTTATTATCCGGTATGCATGAGGATAGAGAAGTTTCAAATATGTTTGTTTTCTTCTTTGCACGTATTTTTTCCTTTTATTTTTGAAAATTCGATAAGAAGTTTCTAGTGTACAAGAGTCAATCCAAAAATTTTTGGTCTTAAGAGAGGATGAAAAATTGTCTAAAGAGTGTACGTTCAGAGCAAACAGAACGTGTTGTTAAATTTGATATGTTATTTGTTGAAAGTGTGTTCGCAAAAGAAAAAAATAAGATAGAATCAACGATAAAAAATTTAGGTGAAATTTATACATTTAGAGGTAAATGAAAAGTGTTATTTCAGTTTGATGTTTTTAAAGTGTGTTTAAACAATAATTGTGTTTTGAAGAGTTCTATTCAAATATGAATTTTATTTTAATGGCGTAATTCTTTTTATTCTTATCTTTTTAAAAATTATACTTTGAAAATTTTTCACATCATAATATTAAACTTCCAATTTTTTTTTATTAAAAAATGGTCTGTCAAATAATCTATATTTTTTCACATCATAATTTTCATCTTCCAATTTCTCACTATACTATATGTTACTATATGTTACTATATGTATCATCTGTATGCTATGATGTAGATACGTCGTAGTATGCTGTTAAGCAAGTAGAACAACTTACTCGATTGCTTTTTATTGTTAGATTGTTCATCTGTAGATCTGTTATTTCATGTTATGAATAGAACATAGTCCAACTATGAGTAGAAGGCCAAGATAATCACAACGGCACACTTTTACAATTAAGGACAAGGGGTGGACCAGTGTAAGCTGAGGCCAAAGGGGCAGACCAGCTTCATGTTGAAGGCCAAAGGGGCGGACTAGCTTTATTTTTATGGTTATTATTTGTATGTCTATACTAGAATAGTCTTCTGTATAATTGTTTGTTTGTGTATACGATTTGTACATATGTATGTATGACGAGTTAATGGTGGGATGGAGACATGTCATGAGCCTATAGACTTGTGTTTACAACTAAACATCGATAGGTCATGAGTTAAGATACACTTGTTATCGGTGGAATGAAGAAAAGCCGTGAGCCATTTTTTGTATGCATTGTATATTTATTGTGATATACGGTATTTTGGGGAACTCACTTAGCTTTATGCTTATAGTTGTACTTTGAATGTTTTTCAGGTAATTCTACTATTAGAAAGAGGAGCCCAACATGGCTGTATGTTGTTGATTTATTAATTAGACATTCGTTGATTCTATGTTACTACTCAGTTTTGGAAACTTTGTTTTAGAAATGATTGAATAAAAGTATATTTTTATATTACCTTTGGAAATTGTATTTTACAATGTTAGACAAATGAATTTGTTTGGACAAATGTTATCAATATATTCTACTTTGAAAATTTAAATTTTGGTTTGAAAATGGGACATTTCATTGTTCAGCAAAGAAGGAGACAAATATTGTAATATAAGAGGCGGTGACATGGCAGGGAGATTGATGTGTTTGCGATTGGAGAAATTTAAGAATGGATGGTGTGGAAAATTCTCAACTTCAAGACTTAAGAGTCTTTTTTTAGAAGAGTTCACTTTGAATTAAGAGGTGGATTATTGGAAGTCGGATATTTCTGATGATTGAATATTTACTGTTAAAAAATAACTGAAAGGATATGGAACAATTTATATTATCGGATGCTAATATGGAAACAATGTGGATTTGGTATGTTAATAGAGTTCGAAAAAAAATCATGGCATTTTCTTTTGGAGTGACTACCTCATCAAACAAATTTGGTCACACTAGGTATTGATATCCCCTTGATTTTAGTAACTATTTTCAGAAGATGGATTAGTTTGGGATTGGCGAAATTTAAGAATGGATGGTGTGGAAACTTATCAACTTCAAGACTTATGATCCGTTTTTCAGAAGATTTCACTTTAAATTTAAAGGTAGATCATCAGAAGTTGGATATTTCTGATGATGGATGACTTAATGTTAAAAAATATTTGAATAAATATGGAACAATTTATGCTATCGGATGCTAATATGGAAACAATGTGGATTTAGTATGTTAATAGGATATTGGAAAAAAAAAACTTGGCATGTTCTTTATGACAGACTACCTCTTCAAACAAATTTGTTCACACTAAGTATTGATATCCCCTTGATTTTACTAACGGATTTTCGGGAAGATGGACGTGTTTAGGATTGGAGATACTTAAAAATAGATGGTGTGGAAACCTATCAACTTCAAGACTTAAGATTATTTTTTTTAGAATATTTCACTTTTAAATTAGAGGTGGATTATTGGAAGTTGGATATTTCGGATAATGGAAGACTTAATGTTAAAAAATGATCAAATTAATATGGAACAATTTATGTTATCGAATGCTAATATGGAATGTGGATTTAGTATCTTAATAGAATACTGAAAAAAAAAACTTGGCATATCCTTTTGGACTGACTACCTCTTCAAACAAATTTAGTCGGACTAGGTATTGATATCCCCTTGATTTTACTAACTGGTTTTTTGGAAGATGGATGGGTTTGGGATTTGAGAAATTTAAGAATTGATGATGTGTAAACCTATCAACTTCAATAGTTCAAAAACTTTTTTTAGAACATTTCAATTTGAATTTAGGGATGGATTATTGGAAGTAGGATATTTCTGATGATGGAAGATTAAGTGTTAAAAAAAGAATCGAATGGATATGGAATAATTTATGTTATCAGATGTTGATATGGAAACAATGTGGATTTAGTATGGTCATAAAATACCGAAAAAAAAAATCTTGGCATTTTCTTTTGGACCGACTACCTCTTTAAAAAAATTTGATCACACTAGGTATTGATATCTCCTTGATTTTACTAACCAATTTTTGGGCAACCAAAAACAGGTTTTATGTAACTTGATCAATACCGATTCAACTGATTAAATTGGCATCATAGGCTTTTCTCCCATAAGAAGTACCTTGGATCCATCACTTACTATAAATACCTAAAATGTCCAAAAAAAATTATTCCAAACATAATTTTACTTTGGTTATATATGCTTGTGTATTGAAAATAGAATTATCTTCATCGGAATAGAGAGAGTGCAACACTATTTTTTCCTAACTATTGTAGAAGCAGCCGCCGTCATTTTGGATGATGAAGCTGAAGGTTCACGTCTAAGAACTAAAATAGTTGCTTCAAATTGAGATTGTGAAATTGCACACAATAGTTTCGTATGACATTACTTTGTTGAGAATGTTATAAATAATAAGAACATGATTTGGTGATTGTTCCAAATAAGCAACCAACCTTGGCTTAAAATTTGGTGGAACATATATCGTATCATATCATAATATATTATAATGGAATTATTTTTCCTTTCACCACATTCATTTGAAACTCTCATCCATTTTTCCTTTCACCACATTTATTTGAAACTCTCATTACTTTTCAATTTCATTCTAATAATAATTATAAGTTGGTTAATAAGGTTAAACAAATATCAAAACTACAGTGTAATCATATAAACTAAATCTGAATGTTAAAATAACATTTTTACTTCTACTTATAAAGTTATGTTTTTTAAATTTTAACATATTATACTTAATTTATTAGTTTTAATATATTATATGATGTAAACTATTATCATTTTAAAGATACATTTTAAAGCAATTTGTATAAAATATTTAAATTATTAATTTGAATATAACATTACAGGGGCAACTTAAATATAAATTTTAGTTTAACTTAAACAACCCAAATAATATTTTATAAATAGTTAAAAGTGATTAATTGTTGTGTCTTTCTAATAATGATTATAAGTTGGTTAATAAGGTTAAATAAATATCAAACCTAAAGTGTAATCATAAATATACTAAATTTCAATTTTAAAATAATATCTATACTCTACTTATAAAGTTATGTCTTTAACTTTTAACATATTATACTTAATTTATTAGATTTAATATGTTGTTGTATGTAAACAATTATCAGTTTAAAGTTATAACTTTTGATTATATTTTTACCTTTAAAATTAAAACACAATGTTTAATGTTTTAAATAATTATAATAATAGAAATTAAAACATTAAGCAAATAAATTTTAAAAAATTAAATAACAATAACAACAACTATAGATAACATTAAACCATATATTATATTTAATTTTATTAATATATAACTCGCTGATAGAAGTCATTCAAACGATTGAGATTATGCAGTTCTAATAGATGTATATATTATCATATAAATCAAAATAATCAATATATGATACTAATTTAGTATACGAATTATTATATCAAATTTAACAACAACGTTATTGCTATATTTAAAAAAAACATATATTTGTAAAGACTTCAACTATTTAGGTGTTTCTGCACAACGCACATTCATTCGCTTAGTTATAGCTCTACAACGATGACAAGGATTGTTTTATTATTTAGGTTTATGTTTTTTTGAATTAGGAGTTATGCAATATTTTTATTTTATTTTATTATGTAATTTCTGAGATTTTTAGTTTAAGTTGATGAAATTTTAAATTTTTATATGTTAAATGTTTCAAAATTGACAATTAAAATAATTTTAAAAAAACATAAAATAGGTGAATGTTTAAAGATGCCTATAACCAAGGTTTTGAAAACCGGACCGAAGACCGAACCGGTCGTCTTACTGGTTCGATGGTTCAGGTGGTCCAACCGGTCGGACCGGTCTCAAAAACCGGAAAAACCGGATGATGTCATAATTATATTTAATTATATAAAAAATACAAAAAATAAAAAAAAAATAAATATTTTTTAAAATTTCCGGTTTTGACCGGTTTTACCGGTTCAACCGGACCGGTTTTTACCGGTTCGACCGGTTTTTACCGGTTTTCACCGGTTCAAACGATTACCGGTTTTTTGGCCTTTAAGAACCGGATCCGGGACCGGTTCCCGGTTGAACCGGTCGAACCGGCCGGTCCGGTCCGGTTTTCAAAACATGGCCTATAACTATATCATACATTAAAAGAAAGATAGGAAGTGGAATGATTTATCGCTTTAAAGCTTTAAATGAAGTGAAATACTGAAATATAAAAAGATAAAATATGAGTTATATATATCACATAACTTTATACTATTAAAGAATCATAATTAAATGTATGCTTCACAAAAACACACTTAACAATTTAAATTTTAAATCATATTTAAAACGTATGATTATCTAATATATAACTACATAAAAGAAGCTTTTTAAACAAACAACTAAAATTAATCATATTGATGAAATTTTGTTGTAATTTAATATTGATAACAGTTATTTTGAATTATTACTTTGCCACCAAAAATAAATCACTACACTTTCACTTTGGTTAGAATTTGAGGAGGAGCAGTCGGGTAAACAAAAGAACATTTAATCTGATTACTAGTTTTTGTAAACTTTAAGACCTTAATCCAAAACAGACTTTGATTAAATTTAACATGTTTAAGTAAATCCAATCCAGAAAAATATTAAGTACCTCCTCTACAGACACACCAGCGTTCTTAAGGCTCATCTGAATGCAAGAGGAAACACCCAATCCGTCGGGTCGTGGATTAGTTATATGATAAGCATCACAATTTACTGCACCTCCCAAGAATTCCGCATGTATTTGTGCCCCCCTTTTCATTGCATGTTCTAAACTCTCCATTACCTGAAAACATGGCAAATCAATATTCACATAAAATTATGTCAGTTTATGTGGCGTTTTCTTGTTTTTTACTCTCCAAAAAAGTGGTTATGTGCAAGTAAAATTACCAAAACACCAGCACCTTCACCTATGACAAATCCATCTCTATCTTTGTCCCATGGCCTACTAGCTGTATGTGGATCATGGTTTCTTTTAGACAATGCGTTAGTAGCAGCAAGACTTGCCACTCCAAAAGGAATACTAAGAGCAGCTTCACTTCCACCAGCAATCATCAAATCAGCCTCACCTTCACGAATATGATTCGCCGCAGCACAGAAGCAAAAGTTCGATGTCGCACAAGCAGCTGAAATGGAGTACGTTGGTCCCATAAAGCCAAGATGATGAGCAAGTACAGCTGACGTCATGTTGTGTACATCGTAAGGTGTGAAAAAAGGTGATATTTTCTCATAACCTCCCTCCATCAGCGAATCTGATGCATCAGAAAAACCCGACATGCCTCCCATTCCTGTTCCAACAAGTACACCCGCACGCTCCTTATTAATCTGCACACCATGAAAAGGTAATGTAATGCATTGAATACAATATATATGAAGTTCTTTAAAGAATTACAAACCTTAGAGAGTTCATGGACTCCAAAAGCAGCGTCTTCAAGAGCTCTTTTCCCTGCTACAATGCAATACCGTAGATAATCATCAAGTCTCAAGTCATTTTTGTCATCTATATACCCTTTTGACATGAAATGACTAATCTGACCCCCGAATTTGGTAGGGAGCTTTGAAGCATTGAATTTATCTATTAACTTGATCCCGTTTTCCCCAGCTAAGAGTTTTTGGTAGTAAGTATCAACATCATTTCCATACACAGAGACAAGACCCATACCCGTAACAACCACTCTTTTTTTTGCATCTTTTTCTCGTTTCGGGGATGTTGCAGATATGTTAGAAGCTAATATGACGTAGTGGCGTTTTGTAGTAGTGCGTGGTGGTGATTTTATGTGAGAAGTATGCTTGCGGAACGGAGATAACGAGTGTGATGTTAGCCTTAGAAGAGTTTGAGTTTCCATTATTTTCTAAAGTGATATATGAGCATATGTAGAGAGAGAGATACGAAAGTAATTCGAGAATTTTAGTGTTGTGAATAGTGTTGTCTCACGTCAACAGTTCAAATACCATATATATATATATATATATATATATATATATATATATATATATATATATATATATATATATATATATATATATATATATATATATATATATATATATATATATATATATATATATACCAAGGCACAATTTAGTAAATTCCTCTACGACGGGTTTGTAAGAAATACGAGTATATTACACAAAAAATCTTCCCTGTGGCTGTATAATTGTTGGATTGGTGGCTCAACTTCTTTTATTTTAAGGGAAAATGACTAAAAGCGCAACCAAGTTTTCAAACAATTCAAAAAACCTTAATCATGTTGTGTCTGTTCAAAAAAACCTAACAAACTTAACATTTTGTCTAAAAAGTTCAACAAATTTCCAAACCGTTCAAAAAATCTCAATTTTGTTTTGTTTATGTTCATTGGATTTTTTTTTGAACAGTCAAAACATGATTGAGGTTTTTTGAACGTTTTGGAAACTTCGTTGGTCTAACAAGTCATTTTCCCGATATGGTAGTAAGTCACGTCATCTGTTTCTCTTATTTGACTTTCAGGAAAGTGTAACTTAGTTAGACTTTTTAGACAAAATATTAAGTTCGTTGGGTTTTTTTAAACAGACAAAACATGATTGGGGTTTTTCGAATGGTTTGAAAACTTCGTTGGGCTCGTAAGTCATTTTCTCTTATTTTAACTATATGACTTAAATTGTAATTTTTTTGTGGTTTTTAATATCTTTAGTATCATTCCGCTCTGGATTCATATTTTGGATTTGACATAAAAGGACTTTATTCTTTCTAATTAATTTATTTTTAATATGTTTATTATTTATTTTCAATATCATTACTTTTTTATTTTATAACTTAATTTTTTGTTTAATTCTTTTTTGGCCATATGCATGTCGGATGAGCACCCCACCCTCCTTCATCTTCCTCCCTTTAAAGATACAAAGCCACATGGAAGACTAATTTTGATCAAGTATGTTTGTTTAAAAGGAGAGCAAAAGCCAAAACAGAAAAACTATATAATCATCTCCATCCGCCCCACCAGACATGTTCACCATCGTCTCCATTGAGCACCCCACCAGATCTGTCCAAGTATGTTCGTTAAACGAACACATGGGAACAAAAATACACAATATGATTTGTTAAGCTTAGATTAAAATCAAATCGAAACTATGTCGATAAAAATCAAACCACAAACAATCCATACTCTTAGATCAATATGTGCAAAACCAACAAGTTACAAATCAAATTAAAGAGAATGTTTTCATCTTCATCTTCTTAAAGTTCCAAAATAAAACACAGTAATATAAAAAATATTATGAAGAACAGAAGAAGTGAATAGGTGATTTACAAATACAAATGGTGTTGCACAACGATGGGAGGCAGGGGAGGGTCAAAAAATAGGTGATTTACAAATATTAATAATGCGTAATTGTTGTATAGCAAACTATAGCTCAACCCAATGATTCAACTTATTGATTCATTCCATCATTATCCTTGATCCTATATATGTCTAACCAGGTGTTTACAAGTACATAAGAACTCGTTATATATAATAAAAATGCTGGATAAACCAAAGGTGTTTACAAGTACATAAGTCCTACTTAAGAAACACTTAAATATGTATACAACTTCGGGTATACAATGAGTTACCCCCCCCCCCCCCCCCCCCCCCCCGGCGGATTCTTAGATTTACACATAATCATACTTACTTCTTAGTTTTGTATCTTCGGATAAACACAACAAACATTAGCCTCGTTACGCACATTTCCGGAGAAAAAACATTGGAATAAACATTCCGGTCGAAGGATAAAAGAGTACGATTTGGATGTCCTAAGCAATAGAAATAACCATACATGAATTGTCTTACTAAAATCATGTTAAAAGAAAACCCAATGGGACAAAAAAACTCTAAAAAAAGACGAAAGAGTACACATTGGTTAAAGAAATATTCAACCGGATACTCCCCCTAATTTCATCAATCCTTAGTGAGACTGGGATACAGTTTGTGTCTTGTTAAAAGCAACTTTTTCAAGGAAAACCCATTGCCACAAAACCCTTGAAATAAAGATAAAAAGAGTATGCAAACATGTTTCGGGATTATCCCCCTCATATGCCCTCAAAAGGGTGCTAAGCACACATCAAGGTGCAATGAGTATTTGCACACAACTACGTACATGACACAAGTCATTTAGGTAGCTCAAAGAGCTTCCTAAGTCCAATCGCTTTGACATGTATTTGGAATAAATACTTTGGAAGTTACTTTGTGAACAAGTATTGATAATTATTCTCTATTCCAACATGTTGCGCTTCAATTTTTGAATTTCTTGTTGTTCATGTGTAAAGAATAATTTTAAGGAGATGTGCTTACTGTTACTTTGGAAGTTACTTTGTGAACAAATATTGATAAATCCTTTTGATGTAATCATTTTTTGCTTGATGAATAACATAAGTGTTATTTTCATATTTGAAAACTGGTTTACTAGAATCATAAGATAAATCACATGTACTTCAAACATGGCCAATTGCAACTTGTAGCCATACACACTTTCTAGTCGCCTCATAAAACGCGAGTAGTTCATATTGATTTTTCAAACTAGCAACTACAGTCTGTTATCAAGATTTTGAATGCCTCTTATAGTTTTGAGTAGTAACCTGTAGCATCATAGCCGACAAGTAGCTAACAAAAGACGTCCTTAATACCATTTAAGGGGCGATGTGTTGCCACGGTATTATGTGGAGCAAGATAGTTCACAACAAACGGGATGTTCGATAAAGTACATTCGGACAAGTATAATAATGTGCCTATTTCACCTAGATATCATTTGGTTACGAGGGATCTAGGTGGGATCAAAGACGCACAACAGAAGCAATAAAAATGATAACCTCACAAGCCAAAAATAGATCCATGTTCAACCACATCTATTGCAACTAAATAAAGAGGAAGTAACAAAATAAAACATACCCTTGTAGTCCCTTGAAATCTTCTTTAGATCAAGATGAAAATAGACTTCTAAGAGCCCAATATAAAGCTCCTCTTTCGTAATCGCAATCAAGATATGATGAAACAACACTTAACACCTTTGGATCTGATGAACACCTTGAGCACCAGAAACATAATCTGATATGCGATAAAGCATGCCATGCTGACATAGAATTCGAAGGGTTTTGAGAGAGTTAGACGAATTTTTGAGTTGTTTTAGAAACTACAAATGTCATCCAAGCACCCATATATATAGGGAAGGGATTAGGGTTTACTTAACGTGGTTTCTTCGTAATAAATTAACTATCTCTCACTTTAAAACCTTAAAGATTTACTAGTTTCTATTAATTTATTAATCTTTAATAAACTAAGAAACTAAATCCTCTTTCTTTCTCTCTTATGAATTATTTCTTAAATATTTTTTGCATGTAACCAAAAATGACCCTACTATTAATAGTGATATTACCAGTTGTTGTGACTATTGGCACTATCTTCTAAAAGCTCTCACTTACATCAGTCCTAACACAATATAGTCCAATATTCACTAGTAACAAGTAGATAGTATATCATGTGATGCACTACCATATTCACAAGTTAAAGTTGTGATACAAACCTTAGATAAGTGATTAAATACTTATTTTTTTCTAATATATATATATATATATATATATATATATATATATATATATATATATATATATGTCACACCCCAAAACCGATAACGGCGGAATACGTTTCGGGGTGGAGGACGTCATGTATAGTATCATCACAATTGCAATATAGTAAACACAAGAAACATACAACCATTTCATTTACATAGTGAGTTTAATTACAAGCCTGTTCTGTAAAATTTCAATAGACACCAAAAGTATAACAAAAATAAGAGATGGATCTTGTATGCTCCACCTTCTCCAAAATGTTGCATCTGTACCTGTCTATCTTTGACCTGAAGATACAAGTTATTTTGAAAACGAGTATCAGCATAAAGCTGGTGAGTTTACATTCGTAAGTAGAAGAAAAATTCTAGAAAATCCTATATTTTCCAGAAAATACCTTGTAAGTGAAAGCCTATAAGTTGCATGTACTTATCTTTATTTAAGACCATTTGTTGTAAAGGTATAGTAGTGAGTCACCAATAGGTAGTGTAATAAGAAAAGTTATGCCTGATATCGGTGATAGTGGGGCAAACTCCCATAAGAAATAGATACTTATTTACTTCGGGATTTTTAACTTATTCTTTAGTGTTAGTATTTTAGTGTGAATGTAGTGTACTCCATGTATTCTACTGATAGTGTGAGTAATAGAGTACCCCATGACCTTCCCGGTCATGCATAGTGTAGAGAAGTAGCGGCATCCCTGGGCCTGCACGACTCGGACTAGGGTTAACAGTCGGGATGTAATAGTGTCTGCCCCGTATAGATCTATACATGTAGCGTCGTCTTCCTGCTGGAAAACTCTGGGCGTAGTATGTAGCGAATAGCGTATCTCGTAGTGAGTTAGTGTGTTATCCCATGATTAGTACTTTCTCTTGTATTATAGAGTAGTAGTCTTTTGTATAGCTCGTAGTGAGTTCGCTTACTAGTGAGTCGTCTCGTAATAGTATGTATTATATTATGTAAAGTAGTGGCAGTAACGAGTAGTAGTGGCCTTAACTATACCCATTATAGTTAACTTAGTGCGTGTAATTATTGGCAATTAAGTAGTGTAGGCATCAGATGAAATGAAAAGGCTCGTATCCAACACTAATGTACATGATATATAACTAAGAAATCAACGACAAACAAGAACAGGAAATAGGGCAAGTTATCGGTTCTAAGTCCTTCAAGTCTTACTTATATAAATATATTAGTGTGGTTACATTTTATAAGAAAATTTATTTAATAGAAATCTTGTCCAAAGAAAACATTTAGAAAATAGTTCATTTGTCTAAAGTAGTTTCGAAAATGCAAAGTTCTTTTATAAGACATAGTGGTAAATCACATGTGATTTGAACTACGGGTAGTGAATCACATGTGATTAATATTCATAAACATGTATATTTGACTTGTATCCCCCCCCCCCCCCCCTAAAACATATAAAAACATTTGAAAGGTTCATTAAAGGGGTATGAACTCACAGTTTATCGTAGGGTTCGAGTGTCAACGGATGCCCTGAATGCCAATGGTCCCTATAAATCATGTGATGACACATAATTGGGTTAGAACTAGGGTGTTTCGTGCTTAAACATGATGGGAAAACATCCTTAGGGCTTGGCATTACTGAGTACAAGTGTCTCATGATCCATACTTAATGATTCATGGAAGTTTAGGGCCAAAAGTGGAAATTTGAGTGAGTGCATGGCCTTGAAATTAAGTGTGCGGCTGAGGTGTGCGGCCAGAAGGGTGTGTGAGACTACACACAAGTGTGTGCGGCCGTTCAGAGTGTGTGTGCGGCCGTACACTCCTCTTGTGAGTTCATATGAAGTGTTTGCTCTTCACACTAAGGAGATTTGAATGTGTGCTGCCCCCCTCATGAAGGTTTGCGGGCGTACACCTTCAAGGGACTATGAATATGATGAACATGATGAGTTTTAAATCTTGGGATTCAAGTGTTTACCACTAATAAGCTTGAAGATGAACTAGATCACAAATATGAGGCCTTCAAGGTGTTCTTGGTTGAAGATTTTAGAGAAAGGAAGTACAGAGAGAGTAAGGAGCATCCAAATGAAGGAATGAAGAAGCTACCCAACTATATATATGTTTGGGTGTGAGGCTAGAGGGTGTGCGGTTGGGTGTGTGGCCGTACACACAAAAGTGTGGCCGCACACACCTCTTTTGGTGTGTTTGACCCGATTCCATGATGCAAAACACTTTCCAACTCCTCCTAAGACCCCTAACTAGACTATGTTATGTCCAAAACACGCATTTGGAACCACAAGATTTACAAAGGATGATGAATTCAAGGTTTAAAGACAATATGCGGACTAGTTACATAGGATGAAAGTTTCAGGTTATTACATTATTCCACCGTTAAAGGGAATTTCGTACCGAAATTTAGAATTCCTACAGAGGTAATTACATAACTACTATGCAAAAAGATGGGGATATTTGAGTTTCATTTGATCCTCGCGCTCCCAAGTGAATTCCGGTCCCCGCTTGGCATTCCACCGAACCTTCACAATTGGGATGCGACTTTGTTTCATTCGTTTCACTTCTCGGTCCATAATCTCCGTAGGCTCTTCCACAAATTTGAGGCTCTCATTGACCTTGGTCTCGTTGAGGGGAATCACGAGAGTCTCATCGGACAGGCATTTCTTCAAGTTAGAGACGTGGAAGGTAGGATGTATGTTACTTAGCTCGTGGGGTAAGTTGAGTTTGTAAGCTATAGGGCCGATTCTAGCAAGAATCTCAAAAGGGCCTATGTACCTTGGGTTCAGCTTTCCACGCTTTCCGAAGCGTATCGTGCCCTTCCAAGGTGAGACCTTCAAAAGGACTCGGTCTCCTACCTGAAACTCCAAGGGTTTTCTTCGTTTGTCCGCGTAGCTTTTCTGTCGATCCCTAGCGGCTTTTAATCGTTCACGAATCTATACAATCTTCTCGGTCGTTTCTCGAATGATCTCCGGACCAGTGAGAGCGTTGTCAGGAACTCGTCCTTTAGCCAACTGAGTGTCACCCACCTCAGCCCAGCACAAAGGGGATCTGCACTTTCGGCTGTAGAGGGCTTCGAATGGAGCTGTCTTGATGCTCGTATGATAACTATTATTGTAGGAAAATTCCACAAGAGGTAAGTGTGTATCCCACGATTTACCGAAGTCGATCACACAAGCTCGCAACATATCTTATAAGGTTTGGATCGTCCTCTCACTTTGCCCGTCAGTCTGCGGATGGTAGGCTGTACTCATATTCAGCCTCGTCCCTAGTGCCTTTTGTAGTGATTGCCAAAATCTCGAGGTAAATCTACTATCTCTGTCTGAGATAATAGATATAGGGACGCCATGCAGTTGTACTATTTCCTTAAGGTATGTTCTCGTGAGCTTCTCCATCTTGTCCGTTTCCTTGATGGGTAGGAAGTGTGCAGATTTGGTCAATCTGTCAACGATGACCCAAATGGTATCCAACCCACACATTGTCTTGGGCAGTTTGGTTATAAAGTCCATCGTAATCTGCTCCCACTTCCATTCCGGTATCTCTGGTTGTTGGAGGAGTCCCGATGGCTTCTGGTATTCGACCTTGACCTTCGTGCAAGTAAGGCACTTACTCACGAAAGTAGCTATCTCTGCCTTCATGTTAGGCCACCAGTATAGCTTTTTGAGATCCAGATACATCTTGTCCGAACCTGGGTGGATGGAGTATCTAGTGTTGTGCGCTTCCTTCATGACCAAATCTACGAAACCTCCGTGGCGTGGAGTCCAGATTCGGTCCATGAGATAGTAGGCTCCGTCCCCCTTGACCTCCAAACTCTTATCCATTCCGCGTAGGGATTCTCCCGTCACATTCTCAGGATTTAAGGCTTCCAGCTGAACCTCCTTGATCTGTGAGGATAGATGTGAATGGATAGTCATTGTTAACGACTTGGTTCTCCGACCAGAATACCCTTTTCTACTTAGGGCGTCGGCTACCACGTTGGCTTTCCCCGGGTGATATCGAATTTCACAGTCGTAATCGCTGAGTAGCTCGACCCATTGGCGTTGTCTCATGTTGAGTTCTTTCTGGTTCAGTATGTGTTCGAGGCTTTTATGATCAGTGTACACTATGCTCTTCGTGCCGTACAGGTAATGTCTCCAGATTTTTAGTGCAAAGACGACTGCTCTTAACTCGAGGTCGTGAGTAGTGTAGTTTACCTCATCTGTCTTTAGCTGTCTTGAGGCATAGGCGATGACCTTACCTCGCTGCATCAATACACAACCTAGCCCCTGGTTTGATGCATCGCAGTATACAAAAAAATCTTGTGTTCCTTCGGAAAGGGATAATACTGGTGCGGTGCATAGAGCTCGCTTCAGGGTCTGGAATGCCTTCTCCTGTTTCTCTTCCCAATCGTATGTTACGCCCTTATGTGTTAACATGGTGAGAGGTTTCGCAATCCAAGAGAAGTTTTGGATGAATCTGCGGTAGTAGGCAGCGAGGCCTAGAAATTGATGAATTTCTTTAGGCGTCTTCGGTGCTGACCAGTTCTCAATAGCTTTAATTTTGGAGGGATCCACATGGATTCCGTCTTCGCTAATTACGTGTCCTAAGAATTCAACTTTTCGGTTCCAAAATTCGCACTTAGAGAACTTTTCATATAACTTCTCTGATCGTAGGGTTTCCAGGACTCGTCGTAAATGATCTATGTGTTCTTCCTCGCTCCGAGAGTAGACAAGTATATCATCAATGAAGACGATGACGAACTGATCTAGATATGGACGACATACTCTATTCATTAAGTCCATGAATACTGCGGGTGCGTTAGTCAGTCCAAAGGGCATCACCACGAACTCGTAGTGTCCGTAACAGGTTCGGAAGGCTGTCTTCGGAACATCCTCCTCAAGCACTCGTAACTGGTGATACCCAGACCTAAGATCAATCTTGGAAAAGTAACTCGCCCCTTGCAGTTGGTCGAACAGGTCATCTATACGAGGAAGTGGGTAGCGGTTTTTGACCGTGAGTTTATTGAGTTCCCTATAATCGATGCACATACGGAACGATCCGTCCTTCTTTTTTACGAACAAGACCGGAGCTCCCCAAGGTGAGAAACTCGGTCTTATAAAGCCCTTGCTGAGCAGCTCGTTAAGTTGACAAGATAGTTCTTGCATCTCGGCGGCTGCTAAACGATAGGGAGACTTTGCTACGGGGGTAGCTCCTGGGACTAGGTCGATTCTAAACTCAACCTGACGTTTAGGAGGTAGACGTGGAAGGTCTTCTGGAAAGACGTCAGGGAAATTGCATACAACAGGGAGGTCTTTTGGATTTTTCGCTTTTTGGCTTGTGTCGACGATGTGAGCAAGAAAGGCGCGATATTCCTTACGCGAGTATTTCTAAGACTGAATACAAGATATGATACGAAGGCTCATACCAGGTTTATCTCCATAGATAAATAGAGTTTCATGGTTCGAAAGATTTAGGCGAATGGCTTTGTCAAAGCATAGGATATCGGCATGATGGAGACTCAACCAGTCCATACCGACAATGACATCGAAACTCTTGATAGAGACTGGTATGAGATCGATTGGAAATGAGTGATCGTCTAATGTGAGGGTACATCCTATGTAGATTTCGTTAGAGCTTTCGGTCTTCCCGTTAGCCATCTCTACAACGAATGTTTCTTTTAGTGGTTGAGGGGATTGTTTGAGTAAGTGTTTAAAGTTTTGATTTATGAAGCTTCTTTTTGCACCACTATCGAATAAGACACAGGCATAAGAGTTGTTGAGAAGAAACGTACCCGTGACTACTGTTGGATCCGCTACCGCCTCATTGTGACCAATAGCGAGTAGCCTACCAGTTCCCCCAGCATTTGCAGCCTTCGCACAGTTTTTCTTGAAATGACCAGCTTCACCGCAGCCATAACACGTCGGGGTCACTCCCGAACCGGGAACTTGTGAGACAGGTTTGGGAGGGGCCTTGCAGAATCGCACAGTATGGCCCTTCCGACCGCAGTTGGAACACTGCAATTCACGGCAGGGGCCGTTGTGGTGGAAAGGGCACTTGGGACACTTGGGCAGATTCCCACTATAAGCTTTTGGTTGTGCAGGAGTGGCTGGAGTAGTTGCAGCATGGACCGCCATGATTTGCTGGTCCTTGGAGGAGGTTTGAGTTTTCTTGCCTTTCTTCTTATCCCATCGCTGCCTTTTTCTGTCAGATGAATCAGGTGGTGCAGTGGTAGTTGTGGTTGCTGTTGCCGTAGTGGAAGAGTCTTCATGGTTGATCAGACTCTGGGCCAATTCCTTGGCACTGTCGAAGGTGGTAGGGCGTGAGGCTAGAACATTTCCTCGATACGGGGGCATTAGACCCCAAATGTATCGTTCGATCTTTTTGCTTTCGGATGGGATCATGTTAGGACACATAGCCGCCAAGTCCCAGAACCTAGCCGTGTAAGCTGTTATGTCGGTCCCTACCATCTTGAGGTTCCAGAGTTCCTCCTCAAGTTTCTGAATTTCGCCCATCGGGCAGTACTCTTTTCTCATGAGATCCTTTAGAGTGTCCCAGTCCATGGCATTGGCCGTGACCAAGGAGAGTGCACTGACATGGCCGTTCCACCATGTCAAATCCCTGTTAGTGAGGGTGGTAGTAGCGAACTTGATTTTGCTCTCTTTTGGGCAGGAGCACATTTCGAATATGGCTTCGGTTCTTTCGAACCATTGGGATAATGCTAGAATTCCTCCAGTACCATCGAAGAAGGTAGGTTTACAGTTCATGAAGTCCTTATAAGTGCATCCCTACACTCTTTGATGGACTTCACCAAATCTAGAGTTGCCACCGCTCGCATCACCAGAGTTCATTTGAGCCATGGCTGCTGTCACAGCTGCAGTCACAACCGTTTGGAACAGCACTGGATTGAACTGCGGAGGAGGAGGTGGTGGAGGAGGGGTTTGAGTTGCTGGTCTTCCTCTGCTTGGACGCTTTCATGGAGGCATCTTTTACTGGAAGATCACAGGAATGATAACAATAGTAAGAGTCTACTACGAAATAGGAATAGGGTGTTTCAAGGATTAATTCAACATAATCCAAAAATCAGAGTGAGAGTCATAGTAATAGGATAGTTAGTTGTCAATATACTGGTATTGATGATGTAATACAAGTTCAGGAAAAATTGACCTAACAGAAGGTCTTACATAACTTCAATGATTCTATTTTCACACTCCCAAATCCTTACTGCAAATGCAAGAATTCCAAATTCATGCAATTTACTGACATCTGTTAGATTCTAAACTTATATGCATTGATTCTTTTGTAATGATTATGCACGAAGTCAGAAAGACTTGACAACAACCATTCCAGAGCATTCCAAAGGAGATCAGCTCCTTAGAAACATCCTTCTTGCATTAAGTTTCCTAATCTTAAACAGATTGAAAATTCTAACTTTGAAACATTTCCAGATTCTATTTTGATTATCACTTCTGAACAAGAGTTGCCTCCTTACAGACTATGTCAATATGGTCCTTCCAGAATTATCACTATACTTCCAACTGTCCTTGAGCAACCAATCTTTGGTAAACCTTAGATTGTCCTCGACAATTGTTTAATCCTTTTAGTCATATCCAGTTCTAAACCTTTTCCCTTCTTAATGCCCCTGGCATTTGGAAAATTTTAGAAAGGAAGAATATAGCACATGTAATTGATCCTATATCCGAAGCATATGGGACACGATTCATGATGTCTCACATAAATACTAAACCAGTCTTTTGCTATAATATGTCCATTTCAATTTGCCAAGTTCTCATAATTCAGATTATGAAAAGGGATGCCGTAATCATAATCGAATTTTAGAACGCAAATAATGGACTCATATACAAAATTTCCTTATGTTGAGCCATTCCAACATGAAATTCATATATATATATATATATATATATATATATATATATATATATATATATATATATATCCTTGACTAAATGATTAACACCTCACGATCTAAGCTTATAGATTTGAGATGAAGTATAATTTTCTCTCCCTTAATTATAGCAAAACAACTTTTCCCAATTGAAACCTTTTGTTTTTTATAATTAACATTGCTAATTTGCAATACTTATCATAATTATCATGCTCCCACTAACAGGATGATTATTAGCATAACACTTATGCTCCCACTAGCTTTGACATGTACTCAGAAATCAGCTGGACTTCTAGAAATCAATACTTCATTGACTTTCTTACCAAAGTTCAGATTTCTGATACTAGATTGTTTTGATAAAACTTTATCAAAAATCATACACCTTCCCTTAGATAGCACACTTGTGAGTCTAAAAAATTATGAAGAGGTATGCCGTAATCATAACGGTTAGACCTTTTTGCCACTTCTCATAAGTCCAGGTTAGTGTGCCGGTAAACCACACACGCTCCACTAACGACTTTGAGAATGCAAATATCACAATTGCTATCTAGCTAAAATCTACTTAGTGAAAGTGTTTCCTCACCATCATTTTCATGAATCGGAGAGAAACCTTATGACACTTAGATTTGCTGGTGTATGTGTTCTTTATCCATGTGAATTGTCATAACCATAGTCACAAGACAAGGATAATGACAAATCCAAACTAATATGGATTGAACTCAATCTTAATTTCTTGCCACCTGGCAGCTCAAGGGCCTGCCATTGCTTCCAAGTTGTTGTGCAACTAATTGAGAACTCTAAGAACTCATATGCAAAACCAACTGTAACAGGAATGGGCACAGAATATGTCAACATGATAGGTTATAAACCTCAAGTCGTGTGCTAGTGAAGAACTTCAGGTTTTATTCTTGATTAGTTCTTGAGACTTTCAAGACCTTTAACACTCCCACTTTCCTCTTGACATATAAGATTCCCTTGTCAAACATCCAAGAGATAGTGCAGATTCTAATCAAGACAAAAACTTCACACAATTGGCCTTAGTTGGTCTTTGTTTTATCCAAAACATCACAACTTACCAATTTCAAATGTACAAGAGTACAAAACTTTTACTCTTACATTTGACAAGTGTTTTAAACCTTCTTTAAGACATGTCACTCAAATTACAATCTTGGAGTATGACTCTAAGACTTGTATTGGAACGAAGTATGATTCATCTTCTTGATTTAACCATTTCAACAATTCAAGTTCCTCTTCTTAGTCATAAGAATGCACTAAGATTTCCTTAGAGAACTAATTGTGCTATGGTTTCTTAATCATTAAGATGATCACAAAAACTGATACTAAAGTACTCTCCCATCTTTTCAGATTTGAGAAACTTTTATCCTTCTGCCTAATTTGATTCTTCTTATTCGCTCTGCCTTACATTGGAACCTTTTTCCATTGTCTCAGAGTTACACTTAAGCTTGTAAGTATAATCATATTTACTGAGCTTTAGTAAACTATGACGAATAGTCTTATCAAACTTTTGTAGTGGACTTAATCAGTGCACAAGAATGTGTACTCGATCCCTTAGTCCTTTACTTGACTCACACATCCATGTGAACAAGTAATTAGTCTTAATTTTTCCAAAACTTGAAAGTTCTCATTCATCATGCTATACAACTTGCATGATTCCAAGTTCCGGTCCAATTGAGACTTGGGTGATGAGAATCTTTCCTTATTTGGTAAGTTTAGACATTACCACAAATGAAAGAATCAATTTCATATTTCCACTCTTGCTATTAATGGAATCATATAAGCAACAATTTTTCCTCAAATGCCATTGTAAGGATATTTTAAAATAAATAAAATCAAAAATTTTCTTTTATTTTAAAACTTTGCGGAAAAACTTATCCTTACAATCCATATGAAAACATGTTGTTATCTACTCCTAAGCAATATCTCATAACTCCTAAGAAGTAGCTCAAGAATCCGATCTTCAAACTATGCGATAGAAATCCATCTACGCCATCAGATTCAGCATATTCTTTCTTTAAGTTTCTTCACCTTTCTTTGATTCTTAAAACATCACCATGTGACCCAGTCACATCATGTATCAGGAATCTCAGAATCGAACCTTAGCAGAGTTAGATAGTGGACTTTACCTGAAGTAGAGTCAAACTTATTGACTTTAACATCCTTAGGTAAATTTGGCAGCTTCACAACCAATGCCCCCTTTCTTTGGCAATATAAACATATGGACCCTTTGATAATGGTACACGGGACTATCACAGACTTAGCTTTTCTCTTTACCATTTAGTCAACCGAGTTGACTATGGCCGATCCCTTTCCATTGGGAAGAGAATGCTTTCCGGGATTTCTTGTGTCACTATTGTCAATGTCCATCAAGTTTTAAGGAAGTTGATCTTAACAAATAGATAAGATCATTAAGGGTCTTGTCATAGTCTGTTTCATAGGTGTCCCAATGGAACTCACTATGTGACTTAGAAAGTGATTGAACCACCAACTTTCTCAAGACTTTGACACCCAACTCTCCCGGCTTGTCAATATGTGACTACATCTCCAAGATGTGATCACACCTAGACCTTGCCTTGCCAATAGGGCTTGAGTGACCTTAAACTTTTCAAGAACTTGTGGGTTGGGGAGAATAATTAGAGGAGGTGAATGAAGTATGATTTCCAAGGGACATCATCTTCATTTAGGAAAGCTTGTTTCAAGAGATTTGGGAAGATCATAAATGTCTAAACTAGACATGTTGTGGGAGATATTCAAGATAGTTGAATTAAAGTCCTTAATATGACACCCAATATGAAATATTAAGGCTAGGACCCAACAAACTATTTTATAACTTAGAAGAGGTATGCCGTAATCCAAGCTATAAAATATTTGAAGGTAGGTGAATGACGATTCACCAATTTCCACCAAGATAAACGAAATGTATTATTAGGTTTTAATTGGTTTTGAAACTCCTAGATCTTTGAGATTCATTGAACTATTCAATGACATGTTTCAATCTCGAGTGTGCCCTTCAGGTTTTGTGACTGGGATGCCGAGGATCATAAAACAAGGTGTGAATAACCATACCAATTCACTTGGTACCCTTAATATTATCATCTAATCAATGTGTCGGTTAACCACACACGCTCCTTTGATCTATGACAAACATTAAGTCACCCTTCGTGATCCTTACTAGTCCAAGTTAGTGTGCCGGTTAACCACACACACTCCACCAACGACTTGGTAAGGTACAAAGTGTGAATTCCATGGGCTAGCACCATATTCACATTTTTCCTAAGTAACTAAGATTGGGTATTATTAAGAGTTTAGTTACTTAGTATTTATCATTAATACTTTTAATGAAGGGAGAATTATAGTCCTGTCAAACCCGTTCGGCTAACGACCCTCCACCGGTCAAGCAAGCGGTGGGTGAGAGTGGACACCCATTAAGTTGCCATTTTATAGGCAACAACCTTATACCCACCTTATAGACCGGCTTAGTGAATGAGGCGTACTAGCGGTAAGACTGACTTTACTCTTATACATATATATATTATTAACTTATAATATTATAAAGTATAAGGTTTGAATTTTAACTCTTTAAAATTCTAAGGGCTAACTTGGTATTAAAGTATTCATAAGATAAAACTTTACAAATTCCAAAACTTGAGGGCAAGTTTTTGAAACTATTCAAAACTAATTAATTCCATGATTTATGTGTTTAAAGTAGTTTTAATCCAAAAACTCTTCAAGTTCCATAACTTGAGGACAAGTTATGGAAGACTTTAAACTAATAAAAGAATTACTTTTCTTTATTTTATAACTTATGGAATTAATTAAGGTTACATTTTTTTTATTTATTTATTATTTAATGAAGAGACTCTTGGTCCTCCATAACTTGAGGACAAATTATGGAGTCATAAAACCATTTAATTAGAACTAGACTCTTCATTTTTGTAACCTTTGCCAACTATTATGAGTTTTATGAAACTTAAATGTGACTTTTCATATAACTTGAGAACAAGTTACAAAAACACATTTTAAAATCAACTCTTAGATTAATTTGGATTGAAAACAACTATTTCACTCAACTTTCTATTAATCTAAGCAACTCATAAGAACAAGATAATTCAAATCAAACTTTTTCATGTAATTAGTCTAAACCTTAAACTAATACAAAACATGAATCTATTGACAATTATCTTTGAAATTGGATTAGCATGAACATTACCACATCAAAAACAAGTTTATAAGTTCAAAACCATCTTAGGGTAATGTTCCTAGTCCATTTCTAGCCAAAAAAGTCGAGTTTATGCTGTCTGGGGGTCCAACTAGTCGAGTGCATGAACCAACTCGGCGAGTTGGATCGATTTCATCACTTTTTAGGCATGGACTCGCCGAGTCTCCTGATGGACTCACCGAGTCTGATGATCAGACAGCAAGAAATTCGATTTTTTAAGCAGTTTTGCAAGTATAACAAGAAAACAAGCCTAGGCTCTGATACCACTGTTGGGTTTTGAGCATTCTAACACTCCTAAGTGTACATGCAACCCTAAATACCTTGGATCTATGTTTTCTCTATTATACATGCAAATAAGAACTTCCAAGGTAGTATCCTAATCTAGCATACAAAACAATGAGTGTAACAAGATAGAATACATACCTTTTAGATGTAGAAAGTCTTCATGAAGCTTGAGTGCCTAGCCCCAATAGTGTGGAAGCCTCAAATGGAGTCAGAATCACCAAAACACTTAGAATAACTTGAGAGAATTCTACAACTCATGAAATCGGCTAGCCCTTTCTTACTCTCACTCTAGTGGCCGATTTTGGTCAAGAATAAGATGCTTATATAGTTAGGGTTACACCATGTAAGCCTTAATTGACATGGCCTCTCATTTCCATGATCCATGGGTACAAATACACCATGGAGCATCCATGGACCATACTATGGGTTTTAGCCCAACTTGATTATTCATGGAGCATTAGCCTACTATACAAGTATGGATGATTTACACAATCAACCCATATGTTTAATTAGTCTTCTTTTGATCACTTAATTAATCCTAGATTAATTCTTGATCAATACTAATTAAATAATCTTATTATTCTTATTAACCATAAGTGTCTTATTTCTCTCATTATAGTCTATCTAAGTGCATGATGGTATGCAACCCAAATGGACCATGCCGGGTCGGGTCAAGTCTTACCAATTATAGTTATGGACTTAGACATTAATCCAACAGTTTACAGACAAATGATCTACGAACATAGAGAGGGAAAGCTAGTCCTTTAAACAAAAGAGTGAGGTACTAGACGTCTTCTACTGGCGACGGTTACTTGTTGGGTAAACCCTCAGATCCGCTATCTGACGCATAACTTCTTGAAGGTGTCGTTCATGAGTCCTTTGGCGTGCTCGGAGTTCCCTAACTTCGGCTCGGGATGCAGCCAGCTGATGCTGCAGAGCCTCGTTGGTCCCCCTTGCCCTGTTCATGGCTCCTTCGAGTTGGCGGATGCGAACCGTGTTGAGATTTGAATTGGCATCCACTTCTACAACTCGACCAATGGCTGCTTGACCCTGCTCGACATTCCCAGCAATCCTTCGGACCATGATGGGCAGAACCCGATCCGTTGATCCATCGTAGGGTAAAGGCTGGCCCTGCTCTTCGCTCCATCGGTGCAAGGATATGGCCCACATAGGAGTGAGACCCTGAAATTTCGGATGGGGGTTGGGGTTTGGAGCTTCAGGAGGTTGGTTGTTAACTTCTGGTTCGGAGTTGGAGCTATCCGAGAAGCCTTCAGCATGATGATCATCCAGAGGGATCGGGTGATCACCGTCTGATTCCTCATCGAGCCATCCTTCATTGCCCTGGTTTGGATAATACGGATCACCGGGATGGTGGAAGTCGGCCATGCTATCTATGCAAGAAAGGGGAAAAGAAGATTAATAGATGTACTAACCTAAATTACTTATAAGATGATCTTCACGAGTTGGACCAATACTTGCATAATGCATACTAATTACATGTGATCGAGGCAGGATAGTCTGTCGAATAAGTGGCCCTAACTGTAAATCCACAACCAAACAAGGAATAGGAAGTAAAGCAAAGATCACGGATTCTAAGTCTATAACGCCCTAATCACAGGTAACCGGAAAGTATCTATTTAGCAACCATTGCTCCACTAGTAACGACCCTTTTTAGTTCTCACATATGTATGTTTTAGAGATACAGAATACTCCTATAGTATTCTTATGCTAGCGGTATTGTGGTAGTGTTGGTAAGTTTTAGACTTGTTGCAACATCACAACCAAGCTTAGGCACATGCTAGTCACTCTCAGGAAAATGTAGTTGATCAGGCTACATCCCCCCAAATGTGACTATATGTCTCTAAGCCAAATTGTGCTATCCAACAATCTTAATACTTTTGTTCTGTTCTAGGGTGATACTGGCTCTTGTGTTTTATAGAGATGTGTGTATATATATACTTAGTTAAATCTTTTAGATACTTAACAATATATATTCTTGGTCAGAGTGTTTTAGTCCCGAAGTTTTTATAGTTCGTATATCTTTTATAGGTTGATAGAATTGATTCACTATAAATAATGCTCTGATACCAATCTGTCACACTCCAAAACCGATAACGGCGGAATACGTTTCGGGGTGGAGGACGTCATGTATAGTATCATCACAATTGCAATATAGTAAACACAAGAAACACACAACCATTTCATTTACATAGTGAGTTTAATTACAAGCGTGTTCTGTAAAATTTCAATAGACACCAAAAGTATAACAAAAATAAGAGATGGATCTTGTATGCTCCACCTTCTCCAAAATGTTGCATCTGTACCTATCTATCTTTGACCTGAGGATACAAGTTATTTTGAAAACGAGTATCAACATAAAGTTGGTGAGTTCATAAGAGTTTAGTGTAAATTTTAGTATAAAATGTATTAGTACAGATAGTGTGAAAAGCTGCAGTTTACATTCGTAAGTAGAAGAAAAACTCTAGAAAATCTTATATTTTCCAGAAAATACCTTGTAAGTGATAGTGGGGCAAACTCCCATAAGACCATTTGTTGTAAAGGTATAGTAGTGAGTCACCAATAGGTAGTGTAATAAGAAAAGTTATGCCTGATATCGGTGATAGTGGAGCAAACTCCCATAAGAAATAGATACTTATTTACTTCGGGATTTTTAACTAATTCTTTAGTGTTAGTATTTTAGTGTGAATGTAGTGTATTCCTTGTATTCTACTGATAGTGTGAGTAATAGAGTACCCCATGACCTTCCCGGTCATGCATAGTGTAGAGAAGTAGCGGCATCCCTGGGCCTGCACGGCTCGGACTGGGGTTAACAGTCGGGATGTAATAGTGTCTGCCCCGTATAGATCTATACATGTAGCGTCGTCTTCCAGCTGGAAAACTCTGGGCATAGTATGTAGCGAATAGCGTATCTCGTAGTGAGTTAGTGTGTTATCCCCTGATTAGTACTTTCTCTTGTATTATAGAGTTGTAGTCTTTTGTACAGCTCGTAGTGAGTTCGCTTACTAGTGAGTCGTCTCGTAATAGTATGTATTATAGTATGTAAAGTAGTGGCAGTAACGAGTAGTAGTGGCCTTAACTATACCCATTATAGTTAACTTAGTGCGTGTAATTCTTGGCAATTAAGTAGTGTAGGCATCGGATGAAATGAAAAGGCTCGTATCCAACACTAATGTACATGATACATAACTAAGAAATCAACGACATTCAGATGGATAACAGCTACCCTAAGCCCACAATCAAACAAGAACAGGAAATAGGGCGAGTTATCGGTTCTAAGTCCTTCAAGTCTTACTTATATAAATATATTAGTGTGGTTACATTTTATAAGAAAATTTATTTAATATAAATCTTATCCAAAGAAAACATTTAGAAAATAGTTCATTTGTCCAAAGTAGTTTCGAAAATGCAAAGTTCTTTTATAAGACATAGTGGTAAATCACATGTAATTTGAACTACGGGTAGTGAATCACATGTGATTAATATTCATAAACATGTATATTTGACTTGTATCCCCCCCCCCCCCCCTAAAACATATAAAAACATTTGAAAGGTTCATTAAAGGGGTATGAACTCACAGTTTATCGTAGGGTTCGAGTGTCAACGGATGCCCTGAATGCCAATGGTCCCTATAAATCATGTTATGACACATAATTGGGTTAGAACTAGGGTGTTTCGTGCTTAAACATGATGGGAAAACATCCTTAGGGCTTGGCATTACTGAGTACAAGTGTCTCATGATCCATACTTAATGATTCATGTAACTTTAGGGCCAAAAGTGGACATTTGTGTGAGTGCATGACCTTGAAATTAAGTGTGCGGCTGAGGTGTGCAGCCAGAAGGGTGTGTGACGCTACACACAAGTGTGTGCGGCCGTACACAGGAGTGTGCGGCCGTACACTCCTCTTGTGAGTCCATATGAAGTGTTTGCTCTTCACACTAAGGAGATTTGAATGTGTGCTGCCCCCCTCATGAAGGTTTGCGGCCGTACACCTTCAAGGGATAATGAATATGATGAACATGATGAGTTTTAAAGCTTGGGATTCAAGTGTTTACCACTAATAAGCTTGAAGATGAACTAGATCACAAATATGAGGCCTTCAAGGTGTTCTTGGTTGAAGATTTTAGAGAAAGGAAGTAGAGAGAGAGTAAGGAGCATCCAATTGAAGGAATGAAGAAGGTACCCAACTATATATATGTTTGGGTGTGAGGTTAGAGGGTGTGCGGTTGGGTGTGCGGCCGCACACATGGGTTTGTGGCCGTACACACAAAAGTGTGGCCACACACACCTCTTTTGGTGTGTTTGACCCGATTCCATGATGCAAAACACTTTCCAACTCCTCCTAAGACCCCTAACTAGACTATGTTATGTCCAAAACACGCATTTGGAACCACAAGATTTACAAAGGATGATGAATTCAAGGTTTAAAGACAATACGCGGACCAGTTACATAGGATGAAAGTTTCGGGTTATTACTATATATATATATATATATATATATATATATATATATATATATATATATATATATATATATATATATATGAACTTGTGTAACAATTGGTAAAATTAAGTCGAGGTTTGTCGGCCAGCCACCGCGAACCCTACTTTAATAGGGCCTAATATACGTTTATTTGTATTATTATAAGCAAATGAATCCATTTTATTCTTACTTGCTTGAAGTTTAATCCGTTTTGGCTTACACCTAATATTTGATTTCTGGTTTTATAACATATTTTACATAAACTAAAATCGAATAAATGGAAACTGGCGAATAAAACTTGATTAACGTGAAACTTTGAACCCTATTTTACGGATTTCCTTGTGTAGGAATTAATTTTTGTTTACATTTTTTTTGAATCAAGACAATCAATGGAAACGTACGAGTTACTTTAAGGAATCAAATCCTTTATTAATAAAATTTGATGACGGAAAATAATGAAACTTTTATAGAACAATTGCATATATATATATATATATATATATATATATATATATATATATATATATATATATATATATATATATATATATATATATATATATATATATATATATATAGAGAGAGAGAGAGAGAGAGAGAGAGAGAGAGAGAGAGAGAGTTAGGTTCAAATGTTTTCACTATCTATTGTGAGCCCGTATGATTGATTCTGGACCAATCATTTTAGTTATTTTAAGAAAGTAATTAATGCATATTAAATGCTGAAGATGTAATTAATATCTATTATATCTTCAACAAGTAATATACATTAATTACTTTCTTAAAATAACTAAAATGATTGGTCCAGAATCAGTCATACGGACACACAATAGATAGTGAAAACAAATTAACCTAACCCTATATATATATATATATATATATATATATATATATATATATATATATATATATATATATATATATATATATATATATATATATATATATATATATATATATATATAGGGTAAAGTGAATATACCTAACAACCTTATATAAGTTTAGGTACCTAACCTTATCAAACTACGTCATTTTGCATTAAATTTTCATTACAATCATCCGAGGTTCTTAAACTTCATCCCTAAACTTGATTTACTTCAAAAAAATTTGAAAATTCATCATTATATTTCTCCTACATCTTTTCATTTGTAGCGGTAGGATGTGAAGGCCATAGGTGGTATTTGATAGAAAGATGTGATGAAAGAAAGATATTGTTGAAAGTCCAAAAATTTTGGAAGTAATCAAGTTATGGGGTTGAAGTTTAAGAACCTTAGGCAATTACAATGTAAATATGATACAAACCGATGTAGTATTATGGAGTTAGGTATCTAAGCTTATATAAGGTTGTTAGGTATATTCACTTTACCCATATATATATATATATATATATATATATATATATATATATATATATATATATATATATATATATATATATATATATAGGTTCAGGTTAATTTGAGACCATTTTAATTTTGTGAGACCGTGAGACCAAATCTAAAAATAATTTTAAAATCCAAAATAAATGGAAAAATCCAAAAATTCTTTTTTTAAATGTTATTTTCGGAACTTGAATTAACTAAAAAAAATAAAAAAAAAATCCGTTTCTTTTTTGAAAAATACGTGAAATATTCTAAATAGAATATTTCACTGACATATTCTAAAAAATAATTTTAAAATGCAAAATAAATGGAAAAATCTAAAAATTCTTTTTTTAAATATTATTTTCGGAACTTGAATTAATTAAAAAAATAAAAAAAAATTAAAAAAAATAAAAAAAAAATTCTATTTTTTTTGAAAAATACGTGAAATATTCTAAATAGAATATTACACTATACATATTCTAAAAATAATTTTAAAATGCAAAATAAATGGAAAAATCAAAAAATTCTTTTTTTAAATATTATTTTCGGAACATGAATTAACTAAAAAAAATAAAAAAAAAAATAAAAAAAAATAAACAAATGCGTCTCACGGTCTCACAAAATATAAGTGGTCTCAAATGAACCTAACCCTATATATATATATATATATATATATATATATATATATATATATATATATATATATATATATATATATATATATATATATATATATATATATAGGGAAAAGTGAATATACCCTTAAGGGTATATAAGCTTAGGTACCCAAACTCATAATAATACGTCGTTTTGTTTGATATATTCATTATAATATTGTTAAACTTTAATCCTTAACTTGATTTATATTCAATATTTTTAAATTTTCACTATTATCTTCCTCTTACATCACATCTTTTTATCGAACACTTACTAGACTATATATATTATTATTGAAAATGACAATTATGTAAGAGGAAGATAAATATGAAATTTATAAAAATCTTTGAAGTAATTCAAGTTAGAAGTTGAATTATAAGAACATTGGACAATTACAATGTCTATATATGATACAAACGATGTAGTATTGTGAGTTTGGGTACCTAAGCTTATATACCCTTAAGGGTATATTCACTTTTCCCTATATATATATATATATATATATATATATATATATATATATATATATATATATATATATATATATATATATATAGGGAAAAGTGAATATACCCTTAAGGGTATATAAGCTTAGGTACCCGAACACACCATAATATGTCGTTTTGTTTGATATATTCATTATAATGTTCATAAACTTCAATCTTAAGTTGATTTACTTTTAAGATATTCGAAATTTCCGTATAATCTTTCTCATACATCACATATTTTTGCCGAACACTTATTAGGCTATATATTGTAGATGAAAATGAAAATTATGTAAGAGAAAGATAAATGTGTAATTTATAAAAATCTTGAAAGTAAATCAAGTTAGAAGTTAAATTATAAGAACATTAGACAATTAGAATGTATTATATGATACAAAACAACGTATTATGATGAGTTTGGGTACCTAAGTTTATATACCCTTAAGGGTATATTCACTTTTCCCATATATATATATACATACATACATACATACATACATATATATATATATATATATATATATATATATATATATATATATATATATATATATATATATATATAAGTATTTATATGATTTGTATTTTTATAAATACTTATGTCTTTATATGTCTTGTATTTTTATAAAATAATCCAAGTGTGTGTATATATATATATATATATATATATATATATATATATATATATATATATATATATAGGTTAAAGTGTTTTTTTACATTTATTGTGTGCTAGAATGCACCAATATGAATTTAGTAAAATTATATTATTATTTAATTAAATAATGATAGATATTAAATGGTTTCCATAATTATAACATTCTTTCATAATGAATTCTTATATGGGTTTTTAGGTTAGCAATAACATTATTTTAGGACTCACTCACTTAAAATACAATAAAGTTGTATGGAATATGAAGAATAAGGGTGTATTTTAGTAGAATATACTCTCGTTCTGCTAGAATACACTCTTATTATTTTATATATGAATTCATTTTGAAAGAATATTATTGTTAACATTAATGACGAATTTAATTAGTTTACATAAAAAGAGCTATAATAAGTATTGATATCATTTAATATACATTTAATGTTTACTAAATTCTTATTGATGCAGTCTAACACACAATAGATGTGGTAAACATTTGAACCTCTCTCTCTCTCTCTCTCTCTCTCTCTATATATATATATATATATATATATATATATATATATATATATATATATTATGTAGTAGGTGTAAGACCCGTGTATTACACATGTTTATTAAAATAAAAAATTTAATATGAATATATAAACATTAAATATTTTGTAAAATAATATTTTTCAATCACAAGACATTACACTTATCATTCTTCCTCCCTATCTTCTTTTTCTCTCGATCTCACCGCTCTCCCAAACCCTCTCTTTCTCTCGGTTCCGTCTCTCTTGAAACCTCCCTCTCTCGGTTCCAATTATCAACGAAGAAGAAGGGTTGCCGCCCCCTCCTTTTCCAATTTCGTTCCATCTTCTTCGCTCCCTTTTTCATCTAAGTTAAGCAACCCCAATCCCTCCTTAGACCATAGTGGTTACTGTTGATTTCGAAGCAGAAAACATCCCCCAAAAAGAGTTGTTTTCGAGTGGAAAAAGGACCAAGTAGTTACCATCTTTTTCTCTTCAAATCACCATGTGTTCAACCTTCTTTTGATCCTTTACCTTTTCACTAAAGTTCTAGGTATATTGTTCTGTCTTTTCCTTTTTCTTTTTGTCACAAAAACAACCCATTTGAAGTAAAAAAAAAATGTTTTCTCTAAGTTGTAACTAGATAATCCATGTCTATGGGTGCTTAGATTGAACAAAAGCCGCTCCACACATAAGTTGGTGAAAACCAAAAACATCCACTAACTCAAAAACAACTAACCTCACACGACTAGGGTGAGTTTGCAACCATTTATCATATTTTTAAAGCTTCCAAGAGGAGAATAAATGCAACTTTATGTTTATGTTATGTCTTACATTTATACGCACTTTAAATTTCGTTGAATTACGTTATTTATACTTATTTATGTTTCTATGTCATTTTATTAATTTAAGTTTACATATGTCATTTAAATTTATTCAAGTTTGTTTAAGTTTATATTTCATTTATATGTTCATTTCATTTTCAAATAAAAAGAATAATAATCATGTTATAAAATTATATATATAACTCATTTTATGTTAAAATATTCCATAAAATGATTATTAAATGTGTATATGTATTTTATCCGCAAAAAAATCATATATATGTATGAAATGGGTAATAATTATATTCAGTGGCGGATGCAGACTGTTTTAGTAGGGATGTCCCTCGTACTTCAAGCGGGTGCATGTAATAGAAAAAACCAAAAAAATAAAAAATAAAAAAAAAATTACACTACGTGCCGGAAATTGAGCAGTGGCCCGGGACCCCAAATGCCCTACATAGGTCCGCCACTGGTTATATTGTTACCCAAAAAAACAATATTCATAAATATTGTCACGATAAATCACGAAATAGTCATAATGTATATATTAAATCTTTTGCTATTAAAATTAGTGTAGTGATTATATGTGTCATTTATGTTTTATAACAAAGTATAATATTTGTACATTTGTAAATATCACAAAAACACAATAGTGTATGTATATGTATGTTTTATAACATTAAATGGACATATATATATATATATATATATATATATATATATATATATATATATATATATATATATATATATATATATATATATATATATATATATATATATATATATATAGGGTTAGGTTCATTTGAGACCACTTATATTTTGTGAGACCGTGAGACGCATTTGTTTATTTTTTTTATTTTTTTTTAGTTAATTCATGTTCCGAAAATAATATTTAAAAAAAGAATATTTTGATTTTTTCATTTATTTTGCATTTTAAAATTATTTTTAGAATATGTACAGTGTAATATTCTATTTAGAATATTTCACGTATTTTTCAAAAAAAATAGAATTTTTTTTAATTTTTTTTTATTTTTTTTAGTTAATTCACGTTCGGAAAATAATATTTAAAAAAAGAATTTTTAGATTTTTCCATTTATTTTGCATTTTAAAATTATTTTTTAGAATATGTCAGTGAAATATTCTATTTAGAATATTTCACGTATTTTTCAAAAAAAAAAACGGAATTTTTTATATTTTTTTATATTTTTTTTATATTTTTTTTAGTTAATTTAAGTTCCGAAAATAACATTTAAAAAAAGAATTTTTGGATTTTTCCATTTATTTTGCATTTTAAAATTATTTTTAGATTTGGTCTCACGGTCTCACAAAATTATATATATATATATAATTTTGTCACGATGTAAAACGATGTTAGTATATATAAATATATATATATATATATATATATATATATATATATATATATATATATATATATATATATATATATATATATATATATATGTGTGTGTGTGTGTGTGTGTGTCACGATGTAAAACGATGTTAGTATATATAAATATTTCAAAAATTGTTATTTATACGTGTAATCGTCAAATAGATTTAAAAAGAAATATTATAATTGTTCATTATAACAGTTTCATTTTTTTATCTACGATTAGATGGTTGCTTATTCGGTTGATTTCACTTGAGTTGAAATTTGGTGTTTGATCAAAACGCAACTGTTATGCCCTTTGATTTTCGTCTGAAATGTTAAGTCTAGCAAAATTATAATTTAAGTTTAATGACACCGAATTCTAGTTGGAATGATTAGCACAAGCCTTATTTTAATAAACTTTTAAATTAAAAGTTTGGGAATTAAACTAACTCGCATGCTTAGATTGATTAAACATTGCAATCCCTAAGTGAGTTATACTCTTCAGCCGCTAAGAAAACTTAGTACAAGCCTTTTGTACTATAACCGTTAATCCGCAAGGAGCGTGAAACTTCATTAATATAGATTTATAGGTTGCTAGCTACAACCTACGTTTAATGCGTCAATCATACGTATTGGTTTATTCTCTACATTTTTTACGATGTCGAAGAACTGTCCGTGATGGCTTGTCACCTTCGTGTGTGCGGGTTCAGATGCTTTCTCATCAATAGATTGGTTATAGGCTCATTATAGACTCTTTAAATTTAAAGTGTGCAATCACTAAAATGAAAAGGGATTATTTGCTACTCATACAAATTGATCTAGTAGTGTATATTGTAGGAAGATTTTTGCTCAAAAAGGGATAAAGTATCGATTTCATAATAAAGGTTATTAAAAACATAAAAATGTTTTGATAAGAATTGCTATTGTTTAGAAACTTACATTTCATAGGTTACTCGAATAAACATTATGTTTTACTTGGATGGGTTTACAAGTTTGCGAACGACACACAATTTTAACACTTTTATTAAATAAAATACCTCTTCTATAAAAGTCATTTTTTATCAAATAAAATACCTCTTCTATAATAGTCTGTAAACATGTAGAACTCAACAACAATTTTGTTGACGTATTTATAAATTCTTGTATTCTCACGTAATTAGAAGCTGAAGAGATGGCAGTCGTTTCACGGAAAAATCTATTTCTCCTCGCTTTTGTACTAGTATATATATTTTGACTAGGACATCCTATTTCGAGAAGTTTTCCTATTTCGGGATTATAGTCATTAAATGGAGCAAGTAGAGGGCTCGAGTTACAAAGGAATAGGGCCTAGACCCAATTGGATTTGTAAATATGGTTTATGCGATCCAAGTTGTCGGTATATCTTTTGAAGGCAAAGGGGGTAAAATAGGAAAACTGATTTTCGGACTCCTTTCAAGAATTAATGATTTTACTTTGATGAGTTTTACATCAAAGGTAACTAGATAGAACTATGGGGCTATTTAATACCTTTCCATGCATATAAAGAACACCAAAAACAAAGTTTGGACGAAGAAGTTATGACCATTGGAAGTTACGAAAGGAATGAGAATTGGTGCATACGTTGGGTGTACATCATTAAAGTTGACGCGGTCATCCTTGAGGACGTTGGGCGTACATTCTGGGCATAATCATGTAGCTCCCAAACCCTAATTTTTAGGGTTCGGACCCTATAATGTCTCATTATTTCCCTTGAGGCTGACCTTATCTTCAACATCCATCCTCTAAAGTAGTCCCCTCGAAACCCTAGCCCCATTTGTGAGATTCTTGAGATCTTTGAGTGATTTGGTGTGCTTTTTATGCATATTGAAGAAGAAGGTGCTCATTGGAGAAGTTTTGGTGAGCTCAGAGCCTGTAGATCTAGATTCTACTCTTCTTCATCTTCCAGGCAATATAAAGTCTCAACATTTGTGATTCATTTCTTAAACGTTTAGCATAGGGTTTTAGCATGTTGATTCTTGTAAGTAAAGCTACTCCAGAAGCTTAGGTTATCATTTCTTGATGTTTCTGAGATCCCTAGTGCATATAAATCATATTTTGATGGATTTCGTCCAGCCATGCATGACTTTTTGTTCATAATATGAATTTAGGAAGTTTGAGTTTGGTTTTGGGCACCTTAGAGCCATGCAAAGACATCAAGTTGTCGACTTTATCAATTAAGACTTTCCCAGGATTAAGATCTCTGGGTTGGACGAAAGGTCATGAAGAATTAAGAGCTTAATAGCAATTTTAGGTAGCTAACGAGTACGTTGGCGTACCCTCTTGGTATGTTAGGTGTAACGGGGTTAGCCAAAGATCTCCTTTTGTTGAAACCTAGTATGCTAGTTTGTTAGGGTGGTAGGCAGGGTGTACACACCTGAAGACCATTTGGGGAATTTTAGGCTTTGAGTCATTTATGGGTTTGGTCCATGGTTAGATGGGTCAAGTAGGGAAGGATAAAATTGTTTTTTACCCTTAGTAAGATAAAATGCGATTTGGTTTATCGATTATGGGTTATTACCATGGTTATTAATTAGGATTGGTCTGGATATGTTCAGTTGAGAAGTCGTGGTAGCAGTAGCTCGAGTATTTGATTTTATTGACATCAGATTAAGGTGAGTATTCTCACTATATTTATGGGTTGAAGGCACCAACGTCGGCCCACTTGATTGTGTTTGTAAGGTACTAGTTGTCTTTGTGACCCTTGCATTGTATGTAGGGATGTGCCCATTGCATGAATGGTTTGGGCACATTATATATTGGTCTAGGCCCATTGTATGTTGGGATAGGCCTAATTGTATGTTGTAATGTGCCTATTGATCAGGAAGGGCTAGGCCCATTATTATGGCATGGGCGCAATCTGTGGGTTAGGCCTAATGATATGTATGGTATGTGGTATTTTGTGGAACTCAATAAGATTTGTGCTTACTGTTTTATCTTTATTGTTTCAGGTACATTCAGTTCAAAAAGAAAGGGCCCAACGTGATGGCATAACATCCCCGAGAATTTATTCCGCAGTAGCCATTTATGATTTTTACACTATTGTTAAAATACTATTTTCACCTTGAACGGTTTTAGGAACATATTTTTGTATAGATTAATGTTTTAAAAAATGGAATTTCTTCTACAAAATTTTGGGATGTTTCAAGTTAGTATCAGAGCCTTGGTTTGAGGGATTTGGATACACTTTCGGGTGTGTCTGTATTCCAACTGAGGAACTAGTAATCTTTTGAAAGAAAAATAAATTTTCTAAATATATTTTTGGAAACAAAAAGGGGTATGATGTGTGCAATCAACCAAGCTCAAGAAAGTGATTCTCAGTATACCCATACATGTTGATATGTTACATGAAATGAATTTTTGCATGCTAGGATAAGGCTAAGGATACCTTCATGAAATGCCTGATAGATTGGCCTGATATGTGATGCCTTGTAGCCTAAGAGGAATTGAATGATATGTTAGATTTGGGATCTGTATTGGTAGAAGTGATTTCTAAGTGTATGCTTTAAAAACTATATACAATTAGGATCATATAGCCCTAGAATCAATGATTTAGCCTTATTTCATGTTCCTCGTCTGGTTGTGGTCCTAAGGTAGAGTCATTTATTCGACAATCTATTCGATCATGTATGATGTATAATTTGCATGCATAAGGCAACCAACAATGATAGTAGATGTTCCTGGAATTAAGTAGCAAGTGAGCTTGGGGTGTCCTTTGATTGGTTTGTGGCTTGGAGTGTTGCTGCATGAATGTTGCTTGTTTTGTGCATTATGGGAGACTTGTCGATTTGAGTTAACTATTAATTAAATACCTTAAGTTACATGTTGCAAAGTTTAAATAACCATAGAGTGATTGACTTCACCCTATTGCAAAACTCTTGTTAGAGTCCAACCGTGGTAGGGTTGGGACTTTTGGTCAAATGTTTATTTAACTTTTGTTTCATGTAATTGTATTTATAAGGTAGTTGACATGGGTAGGAGTTCTTCAACAACTGATGGGAGGGTGAGGTTGAGAAACAAGGAGAGCCTAGGAAGTATTCTAGTGCGGTTGGATGCACTTTTTAGCATGTAGTTGGAGTATTAGTTTGAGAAGGTGACTTAGAAGATTAGGGATAATTATTTAGAAAGTATAGATAAGTGTGGAAGGTAGTATTAGGCCCGTACTACTGCAAGCACAAGATCCATACTCAAATCAAGGAAGGTCATAGAGATATTAGGAAACCTGTAGGACGAGGAATTTTATGGTTATGTTATGATTCTTGTATGGTTGCCTTTCAGAATAGTGGTGAGCACTCATATTAGAGCATTGTTTATATTGAACTAAGTATCTCAAACCATGTAAGATATACAACTATAAATACAATGGGGTTAAAACACTCTGACTAAGAAGTATACTTTTAAAGTATACTATTATTTTTCTAAAAAGTATACGTACATGCATACATACTAGAAACGTTGTCATAATAAGAACCGTATAAAATTATTTAGAGGAGTTAAATACTAAGGGTAAGCCTAGGCAGTTATGTAATCATATCTGGGATAAATATAGCCTGATCAACTATATTTATACGAGATATGACCAACATGTGTTTAGGAATGGTCGTGGTGGGAAACAAATATAAAACTTACCAACCCTATATACCAAGAAACTCTTGAATCAAAAATAAAGATTAAAATACTATCGGAGTATTTTTAGAATACTAAAAAATCATACACTTAAGCCTTTCATGTATTCATAATATCTATATTCTTGCACATACGTCATGGCAGGATTTCACATGCCTGGAGGCCCCTATTTCCCTAAAAAGGAAAATGGTGGGCGGATCGAAGAGGATCCCAAAGAGGATCCAGAGGAAGAGGAAGAAGAAAAGGAGGATTCGGACGTAGAGTCTGAAGTCATAAATCGACCTTTTAGGGTTATGAGCATTCTAACACTTCTAAGTGTACATGCAACCCTAAATACCTTGGATCTATGTTTTCTCTATTATACATGCAAATATGAATATTCCAAGGTATTACCATAACTAGCATATAACCTTTTGATACTTGAATTATAAACTAGATAGAAATACATACCTTTTTGATATAGCTTAACTCCATGAAGCCCGAGAGCCTAGTGCCCCAAGTGTGACACTTCAAATGGTTCACACAACATCAAATGCACATGGAATAACTTAGAGAGAAATGATACACTTCATGAAATCGGCTAGCCCTCACCATTCCTTCATAGTCTCTCATGGTCACCGATTTTTACAAGAATAAGATGCTTATATAGTGTGTCACAATTAGGGTTACACCATGTAAACCCTAATTGTCATGGCCTTTCATTTCAATGATCCATGGGTACAAAAACACCATGGAGCATCCATGGAGCATCCTATGGGTTTTAGCCCAACTTGATAATCCATGGAGCATTAGCTCACTCTATGAGTATGGATGATTTACACAACGGACTCATATATTTAATTAGTCTTCTTTTGATCACTTAATTAATTCCAAATTAATTCTTGATCAATACTAATTAAATCATCTGATTAATATATTAGAACTTATAATATATTACCAAACCTTAAGTGTTACTTTTCTCATTTTAGTCAATCCAAATGCATGATGCCATGCAACCCAAATAGACCATGCCGAGTTGGGTCAACTACATACCAAATATAGTTATGGACTTAGACAATAATCCAACAGTCTCCCACTCGAATAAGTCTAAAACTATTATTGAGTATGACTTCAAAACCTAACTGGCAATCGTAGCTCTCAAAAACCACTGTCGAACTCTGACCTTGTCGATGAACTCTGACCTTGTCGATGAACTCTGACCTTTGTAAATGACTTGTCCATAAGATAAGGTATTATATATTGCTCCATTCTAGATATCATATGGATTGAGAAATGGATTATAAATCATTCTCTTTTTCCATTTGTTGTTTCCCGATTTCCGATTCATGATGACTGACTGATTGAACAGATCAAATCAGTCCTGGCTTGGCCAAGCACTCACATGTGTCATCATTAAATCATCGAGGGGCCCAAAGATATCGCTTTTATCCCTAAGGTAAAAGGAATTGATAAACTTCGACTTATATGGCTTGTTCTACTACTTGTTGAATCATACACAAATGCACGTTTTATAACATCGAGTTACCAATGCCGTTTCGTGCAATCAATGTACAACCAACTCATAGTAACAACTCATATCTCTAGGTTTGTAGAACATAAGATATTATCGTCTCATGATCACTCATGATAAAATCCATGAAGTGATTCCTCTACAAGCCAACCCATGACAGTCTTGATTCATATCTACTTCCAACATATGACCGACTGTGGATGGTTTGAATAACTTAGTTATTCAGGAAGAACGACCTAGTTATTCTGGAAGTCAAAACATGCAAACTGAAACACAAGAATAATCGAATCCACTATTGTCTCAGAACTTATGAATATAAATAAAACATCTTTTATTTATCACCATATTGATTACCCATCATTCATTGCATACTGTTTCAAACTATCAACTTTATACTTGAATTAAAACAATAGTTGTCCCATGCTCCAAGCATGTACACTATGTTTTTCTAAACACTAGTCGTGCCATACACTAAGTATACATATTAAGTTTGTCTATGATCTTTACTTTGTGAAATAGATCGATTGATAATAATTCCAATGATTCTCATTTCACAATCCCAATTCCTTCCTACAAATGCAAGAATTCCAAATTCCTGCCATTTACCTAAATATGTTAGATTCTAAACTTATATCCATTGGTCCTCTTGTAATGATTATGCACAAAGTCACAAAGACTTGTCAACATACATTACAGAGTATTCCAATGGAGACCAACTCCATGGAACTGAAGTCTCATATTCAAAGTTCATTGCCTTTGAACATTCTTCTTGCATTAAGTTTTCTAATCTTATACAAATTTAATGAATAACTTCCACCTATAGGAACATTTCCATATTCCCCTTTTGACTATTACTCTTGAACAAGAGTTGCTTCGTTTCAGAATATATCAATATGGTCTTTCCAAAATTAACACTATACTTCTAACTGTCCCTGAGCAACCAATCTTTGGTAAACCTTACAATTGCTTAATCTTTTTAGTCATATCCAATTCTAGACATTTTCCTTTCTTAATGCCCCAGGCATTTGGAAAATTTTAGAAAGGATGAATATTATAGCACATGCAATCGATCCTATATCCGAAGCATATGGGAAACGATTTATGATGTCTCACACAAAGACATGATACTAGACCAGTCCTTTTGCTACAATATTTCTATTTGCCAAGTTCTCATAATTCAGATTATGAAAAAGGATGTCGTAATCATAATCGAATTTCAGAACGCAAATAATAGACCCATATATAGAATTTCCTTATGTTGAGCCATTCCAACACAAAATTCATATATATCCTTGACTAAAGATGATTAAAACCTCAATCTAAGCTTTTAGAAATGAAATGAAGTATAATTTCCTCTCCCTTAATTATAGTAAAACAACTTTTCAACCCCTGCAACTCCACGAATTGAAACTTTTGTTTTCTATAATTAACATTGCTAACTTGCAACATTTATCATAATTATCATGCTCTCACTAACATGATGATTATTAGCAAGACACTCATGCTCCCACTAGCTTTGACATGTACTCATAAATCAGCTGGACTTCTAGAAATCAATACTTTATTAACTTCCTTACCAAAGTTCAGACTTCTTATACGAGATGTTTTGATAAACTTTATCAAAATTATACATCATAGTCTCAATTGTTTAGACCTTTGTCATTTCTCACAAGTCCATGTTAGTGTGCCGGTTAACCACACATGCTCCACTAACGACTTTGAGAATGCAAATATCACAACTGTTATCTACTTAACATCTACTTAGTGAAAGTGTTTCCTCACCATCATTTTCATGAATCAGAGAGAAACCTTATGACACTTAGATTTTATGGTGTATGTGTTCTTATCCATGTGGATTTGTCAAAACCATAATCACAAGAAAAGGATAATGACAAATCCAAACTCATATGGACAGAACTCAATCTGAATTTCTTGCCACCTGACAACTCAAGAGTCTGCCATTGCTTCCAAGTTATTATGCAACCAATTGAGAACTCTAAGAACTCATATACAAAGCCAACTTTAACTGGAATTGGCACAAAAATAGAAATATGTCAACACGATAGGTTATAAACCTCATGTCGTGTGCTAGTGTTAAACTACAGGTTTTTATTCTTGATTAGATCTTGAAATTCTTTTCAGGATCTTTAAGACTCCCACTGTCCTCTTGACATATAAGACTATCTTGTCATATATTCAAGAGAGAGTGCGGATTCTTTATCAAGACAAACACTTCACACAATTGGCCTAAGTTGGTCTTTGTTTTATCCAAAACATCATTACTTACCAATTTCAAATGTACAAGAGTAGGACACACTTTACTCTTACATTTGACTAGTGTTAATAAACCTTTCTTTAAGATATGTCTGTCAAGTTACAATTTTGGGGTACGACTCTAAGAATTGTTTTGGAACGAGGTATGAATCATCTTCTTGATTTAACCTCTCCAACAATTCATAGCTCCTCTTTTTAGCTATCAGAATGCACTTAGAGGATGAATTGTGATATGATTTCTAAATCATTAAGATGATCACAAAACCTGATACTAAAGTACTCTCCCATCTTTTCAGATTTGAGAAACTTTTATCCTTCTGCCTAATTTGATTCTTCTCATTCGTTCTTCCATACGTCGAAACTTTTCCAATGCTTCATAATTATACTTAAGTCTGTAAGTATAACCATATTTACTAAACTTTAGTAAATCATGACGAATATTCTTATCGATCTTTTGTGGTGGACTTGACAAGTGCACAAGAATGTGTACTCGATCCCTTAGTCCTTCACTTAACTCACATATACATGTGAACAAGGAACTAGTCTTAATTTTCCAAAGCTGAAAATTCTCATTCATCATACTCTACAACTTGTATATTTCCAAGTTTCCTTATTTGGTAAATTTAGTCACTACCACAAATGAAAGGATCAAATTCGTATTTTCAATATTGCTAGAAACATACAAACATCAAGTTTTCATAAATGTCATTGCATGGAGATATAAAATAAAGTAAAACAAACTTTTATTTATTCATAAAATGTGGAAAAAACTTTTCCTTACAATGCAACTTTAAATGAAAACTATGCTATTACATGTTTCCTAGTAATGTATCATAACTCCTAAGAGTAGCTCAAGAATCCGATCTTCAATCAAGCGATAGAAATCCATCTTCGCAGTCAGATTCAACATATTCTTTCTTTAAGTCTCCTTCACTTTTCCTTTGATTCTTCAAACATCAACATGTGACCCAGTCACATCATGTAATAAGAATCTTAGAATAGAAACTTAACAAAGTTAGATAGTGAGCTTTACCTGAAGTAGAGTCAAACTTCTTGACTTGATCAACCTTATGATCTTTCAGGTAAATAGGAAGCTTCGCAATCAATGCCCCTTCCTTTGGCAAGAGAAAAATATGGACTCTTTGGGAATGGTACATGGGACTATCACAGTCTTGCCTTTCTCTTTACCATTTGGTCAACCGAGTTGACTATGGTCAATGCCTTTCCTTGAGAAGAGAAGGATTTTCTAGATATCCAATGTTTCCATTGTCAATATCCATGGTAGTTTGGGAAATTGATCTTCTTAATCAAATTTTCTTTACCAAAGCTCCAAATCATTGCTGATTCAGCAGCACCAAGCAAATAAATAAGATCATTAAGGGTCATGTCATAGTCTATTTCATAGTAGTCCCAGAGGTAACTCACTATGTGACTTAGAAAGTGATTAAACAACCAACTTTCTTAAGACTTTGACACCCAACTCGCCCGACTTGTCAATATGTGACTTCATCTCCAACATGTGAGCACACATAGAACTTGCTTTCCATTAGGGATTGAGTGACCTTGAACTTGTGGGTTAGGGAGACTAATTGAGGAGTTGGAGGAAGTGAAGTTCCAAGAGATTTAGGAAGATCATAGATGTTTGAAGTAGACATATTTTGGGAGATATTCAAGATAGTTGAACTAAAGTCCTTAATATAACACCCATTATGAAATGTTAAGGCTAGGACCCAACAAATATTTTATAACTTGGAAGAGGGATGCTGTAATCCAAGCTATAGAATATTTGAAGGGAGGTGAATGACGATTCACCAATTTCCACCATGAAAAACGAAATAATTTATTAGGTTTTTAATTGGATTTGAAACTCCTAGATCTTTTGAGATTCATTGAACTATTCAATGGCATGTTTCAATCTCGAGTGTGCCCTTCAGGTTTTGTGATTGGGATGCCGAGGATCACAAACCAAGGTGTGAAGTAACCATGCAAATTACTTGGTACCCTTAATATTTACCCCTTAATCGATGTTCTGGTTAACCACACGCGCTCCACCGATACTATGATAAATATTAAGTTACCCTTTGCCTACCTTGTTAAATCAAGCTAGTGTGTTGGTTACCCACACACGCTCCACTAACCGACTTAAGCAAAGTGTAAAGTGTAATTTCATGGATTAGTACCCTATTCACATTTTCCTAAAGTAACTAAGATTGGGAATTAAAAAACATTTTAGTTACTTTATATTTATCATTAATACTTTTAATGAAGGGAGAATTATAGTTATTGTCCTACCTGTTCGGCTAACGACCCTTCACCAGTTAAGGAAGTGGTGGGTGAGAGTGGACACCCATTAAACTGCAAGTTTATAGGCAGTAACCTTATAGCCCCCTTATAGACTGACTTCGTGAATGAGGCCTACTAATGGTAAGACGACTTGCTCTTATACATATATATAAATATTATTTGCATATAATATTATAAAGTATAAGGGTTGAATTTTAACTTTTCAAATTCTAAGCGCTTAACTTGGAATTAAAGTATTCATAAGGGAAAACTTTTCAAATTCTAAAACTTGAGGGAAAGTTTTGAAACTATTCAAAACTATTCAATTCCATCACTTATGTGTTTAAAGTAGTTTTAATCCAAAAACTCTTCAAGTTCCATAACTTGAGGACAAGTTATGGAAGACTTTAAACTATTAAAAGAATGTGACTTTTCTTTATTCATAACCTATGGAAATATTTATGAGTTTTATGAATCTTAAATGTGAGTTTTCATATAACTTGAGGATAAGTTACAAAAACACATTTTAGAATCAACTCTTAGATTAATTTGGATTGAAAACAACAATTTCACATAACTTTTCTATTAATCTAAGAAACTCATAAAAACAAGATAATTCAAATCAAACTTTTTCATGTAATTAGCCTAATCCTTAAAATAATACAAAACATGAATCTATTTACAATTATCTTTGAATTTGGATTAGCATGAACATTACCACATCAAAAACAGGTTTATAATTTGAAAAACAGCTTAGGGTAATGTTCCTAGTCCATTTCCAACCAAAACAGTCGAAGATATGCTGTCTTGGGGTCCAACTCGTTGAGTGCATGAACCAACTCGACAAGTTGGATCATTTTGAACACTTTTAAGGCATGGACTCATCAAGTCACCTGATGGACACGCCGAGTCCATTGTCCAGATAGCAAAAAACATCGATTTTTAAGCAGATTTTGCAAGTATAACAAGAAAACAAGCCTAGGCTCTGATACCAATTTAGGGTTATGAGCATTCTAACACTCCTAAGTGTACATGCAACTATAAATACCTTGTATCTATGTTTTCTCTATTATAAATGAAAATATGAATATTCCAGGGTATTACCCTAACTAGCATACAACCTTTTGATACTTGAATAATAAACTAGATAGATATACATACCTTGTCGATGTAGCTTAACTCCATGAAGCCTGAGAGCCTAGTGCTCCAAGTGTGACACCTCAAATGGTTCACACAACATCAAATGCACATGTTGTTGGAATAATGTCTAAGGCTGCAACTATATTAGGCAAGTATTTGACCCGATTGTGCATGGTTCTTTTGGGTTGCCTTCACCATAGCAACTTGATATGATGATTTATTATGAGAGAATAAATATTATTAATATATTATGAGAATAATATATGGAATAATAATTTTGTTATTTGATTAGTATAAGTCATAAATTAATTAGTATTAATTTGGTGACTTAAAGAGATTTATTAAATAAGAGGGTATAAACTGTCAATTGTTTGATAGTTACACTTTAGACTGTAAATCCTTAAGGGATAAGGGATGGACGGATTCTAGGGCTTAGGATAGCTCAAAATCGTCCAAGGATTATCTAAGGTAAGGATTTGGATTGCTTTAAGGAAAGATTATCCAGCTAGGGTTTAAAGGTGAAACCCTAGGAGTCTACAAGGATAAATAGACCCCTAGATCAAGGGAAATCGGCATCTCTTAAAAAAGAAAGAACCCCTGGACGATTTCTTCCTAACCTCTATCTCAACTCATCCTCTTTGCTAGTTGGGGTTTGTAAGCCATTAGAGGAGTGGCAATTGTGACTCTAGAGCTCCAAGACAACAAGATCAAACAAGAGATTCAAAGGTAAACTTCTAGATCTGATTTTGTATTGTTCTTATATCTAATTAGTTATTAGAAGTCTTGGATTAAAAGCATGTTTAATTAGAAAGCCTAGATCCAAGCATTAGGGTTTTGCATGCGCATATAGGAAAGTTCTTATGGCTAAAACCCATCAGTGGTATCAGAGCCTAGATTGGTTTCTATTAAATTGTTGCTTGTTTGTTTGAATCTTATTTGCAAAATTCGATTTTTGTGTTTCTGAGTCATGGACTCGGTGAGTCCCATAGTGGACTCGGCGAGTTGTCCTGACTCGGCGAGTCCAGAATGGGTACTCGGCGAGTCCGAGCGTTAGGAAAGGCCAGATTCGGGATTTTTTGATGATTATCTTATGGAAACTTGCCTTTATCATATGAGATCAACCCTAATCAGATTTTTTGATATATATGACTATAATCTTGATCTAATTAAAGATGTTTATCAATTAATAAAATATTTAATTTCCTTATATGATAATTAATTATTTATTTTGAATAAATTGGTAATTATCTTGCAAGAAATCTTGAATAAATCAAATATGGATAATTATGGAATTAATTGTTAATTGAAATTATTTTGTTATTTGATCCTCCATGTTTTAAATGTTTAAAACTTGTCCTCAAGTTTTGAAATTTATGTTTTGTGATTAAAAGTTTTAATTTAGACAATAAAAATTTCAAAACCCTAGATTTTTTAAAAAGTTTAAAATACAACCCTATACTAATATAATATTACAAGATTAATATATATATATATATATATATATATATATATATATATATATATATATATATATATATATATATATATATATATATATGTGTGTGTGTGTATGTATAACTAAAATGCTAGTCTTACCATTAGTAGGCCTCACTCACGAAGCCAATCTATAAGGTGGGTATAAGGTTGCGGCCTATAAAATGCCGCTTAATGGGTGTACACTCACATCCACCGCTTGCTTGATCGGTGGAGGGTCGTTAGCCGAACGGGTAGGATAGGGCAACCTCGTCCTCTCATTAAAAGTATATATAATATGAAATACAAAGTAACTACATGTTTTTTTTTTTTTTTTTTAAATTTCCCAATCTTAGTTACTTTAGGAAAAGTGAATTGATGCAATCCCATGAAATTACACTTTGCACCCTTGATAAGAAGTTAGTGGAGCGTGTGTGGTTTACCGGCATACTAATTGGTTCTAAGCAAAGGTGGCAAAGGGTGATTCATTGTTTATCATAGTTCGATGGAGCGTGTGTGGTTTACCGGCACATCGAATAGGTGATTGTTACAATGAAGGCACCAGGTTAATTTGCATGCTAATTCACACCCGCTTTGTGATCCTCGGTATCCCAGTCACAAACAAGGGGGGCATATCGAGATTTAAACATGCCACTGAAATGTTGCAATGAATCTCATCTAAACCTAGGAATTCTCAAATACATTTAGAACTTAAAGTTAGGTTTTCATGGTGGAGAATTAGTGAATCGTCATTCACTTACATTCAAATTGTTTGCATGTTAGATTACGACATCCCTTTTTCTAATATGTAAATATTGTTGTTGGATCCTAGCCCTAATTTTTCTTATTGGATGATTATTAGGGATTCATATTCTAATCTATCTTTGTCCTTTCTATTTGTAGATGTCGAATGCAAACAATGCTGCTGCTAGTTCTTTCACATTGATGAGCCTTTGTCAAAAGGTCACTTTCGATGGGACGAACTTTAGCGAATGGATAAGATACATTCGCACCATTGCTCGCTATGAGGATAAGGAATATGTCCTCGATGAGAAGCTTGAGAAAATTAACCCTGAAATCGCTACTCCGGCTGAAATGACCGCTTTTGAAACTCATGAGCGCGATGCAACGAAGGTACATTGCATCATGATAGCCACTATGAACTCCGAATTCCAAAAGTCCTATGAGGACATGTACCCGTATGAGATGCATCAAGACTTATTGGAGAGATACCACCAAAACGCGAGACAAGAGCGTTATGAGATTTTCACTAACATGATTTCCGCTAAGATGGGTCATGGAGAGTCTCTTACCGTGCACCTGCAAAAGATGTAAAGGTATGTCGACCGCCTTCGCATGTTGAATGTTGACTTTGGGGAAGACTTGGCGATCGACATGGTGCTTCACTCTTTGCCTCCAAGCTATAATCAATTTAGGATGACCTACCACATGAACAAAGAAGAGGTCACCCGAAGCAAACTCCAAGGTCTCTTGAGGGTCGCTAAGAGCAACTTCAAGGACAAGTTTGTTGCACCAACTCCCAATCCACCCGCTGCTCCTGTCTTGACTATTGGACAAGGAAAGGGAAAGAAGAGGAAGGCTTCGTCTAAGAACTATCGTAAGGTTAAAGCCCGAGATGGTGCCTCTTCTAGTGGGACCAAAGTTGATCCTGCAAAACCCTGCCCTAACCCAAAGGAGGCAGAGTGCCACCACTGCCACAAGATAGGACATTGGAAGAGAAGCTGCCCAGAGTATGTGCAAGCAATCAAGGAAGGAAAGATCAAGCCATATTTCGCAGGTATATACACAATTAAATCTAACGAATCATCTCATGCTATTTCTTGGGTTCTTGATACCGGTTGTGGTTACCACATTTGTTCTAATGTGCAGGGACTAAGAAGAAATAGGGATGTGGAGGCTGGAAGAATAAATCTAATCATGGGGAAGAGAAGATCGTCGCCTGTGACCAATATTGGAGTGTATTCTTTAGTGCTTAGGAATGGTTTAAGTTTAGATGTGAACAATTCTTGCTATTCACCAGAAATGGCTAGAAACATCATTTCATTTCATGGTTTGTTTAGACAAGGTTTTAGATTTTCTTTTAATAATGAGAATGGTTCTATTTTAGCTTATCTAAATGGTGTCTTTTATTTTGAAGCTATACCATGTAATGGAATATATGAAACTGTTATGATTGTTGATAACTTAGGAAATGATGTTTTGAAAATAGATTCTTCCAATAGTGTGGATAAAGCATCCTTGTGGCATTGTCGTCTTGGACATGTCAACAAGAAACACATGGCCCAACTCCAAAAGGATGGAGTGTTGGAGTCATTCGACCTTAGGTAAGATGACACAAGCGAATCTTGTTTACTTGGAAAAATGACTAAGTCACCCTTCGCTGGTTCTTGCGAAAGGGGTGAGGGTCTATTGGACCTAATACATACCGATGTATGTGGACCGTTTAGATCAACCACGAAGGATGGGAACCGCTTCTACGTGACTTTTACCGATGACTATAGTAGATATGGGTATATCTATTTAATCAAGCAAAAGTCAGAAACTTTTGAAAAGTTCAAAGAGTTCAAGAATGAAGTGGAGAATCAATTGGGCAGGAAAATCAAGATGCTTCGATCCGATCGAGGAGTAGAGTACCTAAGTCTTGAATTCCATGATTATCTCAAGGAGTGTGGAATAGTTTCACAATTGACGCCACCTAGGAAACCACAATTGACTGGTGTGGCAGAAAGGCGTAATCGAACCTTATTGGATATGGTTCGCTCTATGATGAGTCGTGCTTCACTACCTATCTCTTTTTAGGGGTATGCCTTACAGACTGCCGCCCATATCCTTAACCGAGTCCCTACTAAGAAGGTTGCCAAAACACCTCACGAGATGTGGACAGGGAAAGCTCCCTCGTTAGCAAATATCAAGGTTTGGGGTTGCGAGGCTTTCGTAAGACGAGATACTCACGACAAGCTCGAACCTCGTAGTGAGCGATGTATTTTCATCGGCTACCCGCAAAAATCCTTTGGATATCTCTTCTATAGACCGAAGGATAATGTTGTCTTTGTTGCGAGGAGAGGAGTTTTTCGAGAGTGAGAACTCATAGGCCAAGGAGACAGTGGGAGGCAAATCGAGCTTGAAGAGATTCAAGAGTCGATAGATGAAGGAACCTCTACCGCTGGCACTCAACCCGAGGAGGATACTCCGGTTGAACCAATTGACGAGTCCTTACCTCTTAGACGTTCCGAAAGAGTTAGAGTTCAACCCTAGTTTTATGGTTTTCATATTACTACCGAAGGGGACACGTATATTAGTGATGGTACACTAATAAACCTTGATGAACCTAATAGCTATAAGGAAGCCATGGCAGGCCCGGAGTCTGCGAAATGGAAAGAGGCAATGGATAGCGAGATCCAATCCATGTATGATAACCAAGTTTGGAATTTGGTTGATAATGTGCCCGAACGTAAGACCATTGGGTGCAAATGGATCTTCAAGAAGAAGACCGACGTGGATGGAAAAGTACACACGTATAAGGCGCGATTGGTTGCAAAGGGCTTTACTCAAACTCCCAGTGTTGACTATGACGAGACCTTCTCACCAGTTGTGAAGATAAAATCTATTAGAGTGATGCTAGCGAATTCCACATTTCATGATTATGAGATTTGGCAAATGGATGTCAAGACCGCTTTCCTTAACGGGAAGTTGGCTGAGGATGTTTACATGGCTCAGCCAGAGGGGTTTGTGGATCCGAAGCATCTGAATAGAGTTTGTAAGCTTGAGAAGTCCATTTATGGACTTAAGCAAGCATCTCGCAGATGGAATCCTTGCTTCGATGAGAATGTCAAAGAGTTTGGATTTGTATTAAGCGAAGATGAATCGTGTGTATATGTCAAAGCCAGTGGGAGTATAGTAAGCTTCCTCTTTCTATATGTCGATGACATAGTACTCATAGGAAACGACATCCCGACTCTGCAGGAGGTTAAGTCCTGGCTTGGGAAGTGCTTCGCTATGAAGGACCTCGGAGAGGCTTCTTACATTTTGGGAATAAGGATAGTAAGAGAAAGAAGTAAGAGACTAATAGGACTTAGTCAGAACACTTACTTAGAGAAGGTACTAAAACGTTTTAGTATGGAAAACTCGAAGAAGGGAGAATTACCGATACAAAGTAATGCCAAATTGAGTAAGACTCAATGTCCGAGTACCGAAGCTAAAATAGCAGAAATGAGCCAAGTACCATACACTTCCGCAGTTGGCTTAATCATGTACGCTATGACTTGTACTCTCCCTGATGTAGCCTTTGCTTTGAGCATGGTTAGTAGATATCAAGGGAACCCTGGCAGAGCCCATTGGATTGCGGTCAAGAATATCCTTAAGTACCTTCGGAGGACGAAGGAATGCTTCTTAGTCCTCGGAGGGAGTGATGAATTGAAGGTGCGAGGGTATAGTGACGCCAGCTTTCAGGCCGACAGGGACAACTACCGTTCGCAGTCGGGCTGGGTCTTTACCCTGAATGGAGGAGCAGTGACTTGGAAAAGTTCCAAGCAGGAAATCGTAGCTGATTCAACGTGTGAATCAGAGTACATTGCAGCGAGCGAAGCATCGAAGGAGGTAATATGGTTGAAGAACTTCATCGATGATCTTGGAGTTGTACCTGCCATAAGGGAGCCCATGGAGATTTTTTGTGATAATGAAGGAGCGGTTGCCTTGACCAAGGAACCAAGGGATCATGGCAGATCTAGACATATCAACAGAAAATATCACTTTATTAGACATCATGTAGAAGAAGGACAACTCGTAGTGAAGAGGATATCATCAGAAGATAACCAAGCAGATCCGCTTACGAAGGGACTGAGTAGGGTTAAGCACTTGCAGCATGCTAGGAGTATTGGGCTGAAGGATGATATTAGCATAGATTAGATAGTATTAGAAATGTGTAATAGATAAATGTAATTAACAATTGACGATTAAATAAAGGAGTTTTATTTATGAGTAATGTTACTGTCTTATGTTAATTGTTTAACTATTGTTTCACTTTGTATGTTTTGACTTCCATAATAATTGAGTTTATTAAGAATAATCGAATTATTCAAATCGTCCACAATCGTTCATATGTTGCAAGTAGATAAGAATGAAGATTGTCGTGAATTGGTGCGTAGACTATCTAGATGGTATTAGACATAGCAAAAGATTGCTGCGACGTTCATGAGTGCTTATGAACTGGTTTTGAGCATTGGAACAAACCCGCGCTTGCTGGAATCACCTTATGGAATATGATATAAAAGGGTGATCGCAAGACAATAATATCATATAGTCTTAAAACCTAGATATTTGGTTTGTTATTTGTTAATTGATTGTACATTGATAATGCGAAAACGCATCAGTAACTCGGTGTTATAAAACGCATTGTTGTGTATAGTTGATTAATGAATAAGTAAATGCATATAAGTCGAAGTTTATCTGTAACTTTTATTCCAAGAGGGTAAAAGCGATATCTCGGCCGCTCGATGATCTGATTTGACTTATGTGCCGGACCTGGTCAGAACTGAATTGATGTGCTTGATTAAGTTCTATGTCAAATAAATCTAAATGCTTGACTAATCATTCCATAGAATTGTCAGCATGATATCTAACAGAGGACTGTACGATCCCTTATCTAAAGGACAAATTGATTAGATAAGAGTTTGACAGCGTCTTTGAGAGCTACGATTGCGAATCAGATTGTACTTGTGCATATAGTTACTAGACTTATCCAAGTGGGAGACTGTTGGAATAGTGTCTAAGGCTGCAACTATATTAGACAAGTATTTGACCCGATTGTGCATGGTCCTTTTGGGTTGCCTTCACCATAGCAACTTGATAGGATGATTTATTATGAGAGAATAAATATTATTAATATATTATGAGAATAATATATGGAATAATAATATTGTTATTTGATTAATATAAGTGATAAATTAATTATTATTAATTTGGTGACTTAAAGAGATTAATTAAATAAGAGGGTATAAACTGTCAAGTGTTTGATAGTTACACTTTAGACTGTAAATCCTTAAGGGATAAGGGATGGACGGATTCTAGCGCTTAGGATAGCTCAAAATCGTCCAAGGCTTATCTAAGGTAAGGATTTAGATTGCTTTAAGGAAAGATTATCTGGCTAGGGTTTAAAGGTGAAACCCTAGGAGTCTACAAGGATAAATAGACCCCTAGATCAAGGGAAATCGGCATCTCTTCAAAAAGAAAGAACCCCTGGCCGATTTCTTCCTAACCTCTGTCTCAAATCATCCTCTTTGCTAGTTGGTGTTTGTAAGCCATTAGAGGAGTGACAATTGTTTCTCTAGAGCTCCAAGACAACAAGATCAAACAAGAGATTCAAAGGTAAACTTCTAGATCTGATTTTGTATTGTTCTTATATCTAATTAGTTATTAGAAGTCTTGGATTAAAAGCATGTTTAATTAGAAAGCCTAGATCCAAGCATTAGGGTTTTGCATGCGCAGATAGGAAAGTTCTTATGGCTAAAACCCATCAGATGTAATAACTTCGAGAGAAATGATACACTTCATGAAATCGACTAGCACTCACCATTCCTTCATACTCTCTCATGGTCACCGATTTTGACAAGAATAAGATGCTTATATAGTGTGTCACAATTAGGGTTACACCATGTGAACCCTAATTGTCATGGTCTTTCATTTCCATGATCCATGGGTACAAAAACACCATGGATCATCCATGGAGCATCTTATGGGTTTGAACCCAACTTGATAATCCATGGAGCATTAGCTCACTACACGAGTATGGATGATTTACACAATCAACCCATATATTTAATTAGTCTCCTTTTGATCACTTAATTAATTCCAAATTAATTCTTGATCAATACTAATTAAACAATCTTATTAATATATTAGAACTTATAATATATTACCAAACCTTAAGTGTTATTTCTCTCATTTTAGTCAGTCCAAATGCATGATGCCATGCAACCCAAATAGACCATGCCGAGTCGGGTCAAGTACGTACCAAATATAGTTATTGACTTAGACACTAATCCAACACTCCTTACATCACCCGGGTTCCTGCACATTATGTGGGCTACTAGGGACCCATGCCTTGTTTAGCGGAAAATTTGGAGAGGTGGAGCAGCCAGCAACACCAGCATTCCCCATGCGACATAGAGCGAGGTTTCTATAACCTCAGTCACGGAGGACCAGCAGAAAAGGCCCTCCCTATTGTGGCTTAGCGAATCACATACCTCGGAGATCAGACCAGGGCATCGGCAAAACGGATCGTGGAGCTCGGGGCCACTTCTCAGGCCACTGACGCACTCACTCGACTACTAAAGAGGGATTACCCCTAGACATGCCATCTCATTGACCGAATCCATGAGGACCTTACCACCGCTCGAGAAGAAACAAGGGAGTACCAGGACAGACCCTCGGCTCTCGAGGAGAGGGTAATCGCAATTGAAGCTAGGACGATCATTACAGAATAGAGAGCGGAGGAGGCCACTCGTGAGATGTTTGAGATGGTCGGGCACTTTGCGAGTTACCGTGGCACATGATAAGCTAGTATAGCCTAGTGAGTTGGTGACTACGCTACTTACACTTTGTGTTAGACTTATTGCATCTTTTCTCACAACTATTGGAATTAAATCAAGCAAGGTGTAACAACCCGATATTTCAACTCTTTGTAATGACCTAAAAAGGTCAAGTATTGTAACCATCTTGGGGTAATAAAATTTACTTTGATAATAAGATGCCCAAAAAGTATCTATTTAAATTCCTACTATGTATAATATCATTAAACCGGATCATACTTAAAGAGAATGCTCAAATCCGGCTTCGTATATTGAAAGTAAGATTTTTCCAAGTTCGGCTTAGCAGCAGACAGCTAAAAACTCGAATCAAAGATCGAACGACTTTTGGCCAGAATGACCTAAACGAGAATCGAAGGTCTCGACAATGGTATTTCAGCGGTAAAAAGTCTGGCAAAAACCGACGTCAGATAAAGAAGTTAGGAATTTTTGAAGAAATTCCTTAAACACGATGAGTTATAAAATAAATAATAAAAATAATTTCGGAATTTGCCAACGGAGTCTAAACGAAAGTTGTAGAGCGTAGTCTCACCTACGCGTGGATATAAAGACCATCGAAAACGGAGTTCGTATGAAGAAGATATGAATTTTTGAAGTTTATTAAATAAATTATATATTTATTTAATTCAAAAATCAAGTATTATCCGAAGAGGAGTCAGCGTCCTCATCCGAGGTACGCGCCGCGTACCCCTGTACGCCCTGCGTACCCGAGGGCATTGGCCTCGGATCGTCCACGTCGCCCTATGCGAGGCTACCGACCCGTCCGACCCGCCCGTCCGACCGACCCGTCCGACCCGCCGTCCCATCCGACCCGCCGTCCCATCCGAAGCCGAGGCAGTCGAGGCTTCGGTAATGCATGACATACGCGTACGCGCTGTGTACAAGCGTACGCCCCGCGTACGAGGCTTCTCAGACCCCCCTATAAATAGAATGCGAGGCTTTCTGAAAAAAATGCTCAATTCTCTCCTTTCTCTCACGATCTTGCCTCGATTTCCGTGCCCGTTCAAACCCGAAGCTCTGGTCATTTTTGCTCAAGTCCCGAGGGTCGATTTTACTCCCGAGATTCTCGAGAATACCGAGAAAAGTCCGTTTCCCGAGGCGAAACTCTGTCCGGTTTTCCATCTCGCTATCTTCAAACTATCAAGTGAGTTCATATCCCCCTTCGAACACTCTTTAAATACATTTTAAATGCTTTTATACTCTTTTAGGGGAGGAATACAAGTAAACATACCGTTATTATCGTGTAAAATCTCATTTACTCATTTCTATCAAATGAATCACTTGTGATTTAGTTCTATTATGCGGAAACTCTTGTTATACTTTACATGCAATAGTTTTATACAAAGTTTTTAGTAACACCAAAGCATCTTTCATTGTTAAAACCGTTTCATATATTCTAAAAACTTATAATTTATGTTGGTCAAACATTGTTAAAAGGGATAAACTTTGCATACAAAACTATCACTGTAATACAGACTTAGTTGAGAATCCATGAGACGTGTATATCTTCAAACACTGCCTTTTAGATAAAAGGTATCGCTACAAGTCCTGTCTATAACCAGAGTCTCCCGTTCGGAGAACGTGTCAAATGTGTATACAACTATTATAGTACTTTTGAATAATGAATAAGTAGTTACTACAGTTATTCATTATCTAACAAACTGAAATCTTCTAATAGGTTTATTATTTAAATCTATGTTTAAAACTCTTCTAAAGCATGTGGATTGCTTCAAAATGTTAGTCTTGGACATTAACAAACAACTTTTAGGAAAATAAGGGATTTTCTTGGTTCAACTATCTACGCTTTTCAATACCAACATTCTCATGCATTTCACACTTTTATAAGGAAATATGGGATTTTCTTGGAAAAATATACACTCATTTTTGAATGGCATTCAATGTTTCTAAATCACTTATGAACTCACCAACTTAATTGTTGACACTTTTTCTTTGAAATAACTTGTATTCTCAGGGAATCGTTAAGTAGGTTTGGAAATCAACTTTTGGTGAATAACGCGTTGGCATTATTTACTTCTTTTGAAAGATGTTCATGCATTTATCTTTTGGACATGTAATGAATACAATGATGTAAACATTTTTAAAACCTTTATATATGTATGGTGGTGTGTACTTTCCTTTCTATGAACTGTTATGATACTGAATATGACGTCCTCCACCCCCGAACATTTCCGCCGTTCTGGTTTGGGGGTGTGACACAAGGCATTCCCTACGAAGCCAGTAAAACCCGAATCAACTTAATGTTTTGACGTCTAAGTTCAATTTTGGTAACTTGATGTTCGTACAACACCTACAACTACTTACTACCATAACTACATTACGATGATGTTGGTCGAAACATTTGGGAATCGTACACCAAAACATGTATTTTATATGTATAAAAGTATAAATATAGATGGGATAAAAATAGCAACGAACATAGTTACTTACGAACTCATTTCATACCCTACAACAAGAATCATGCCATCATGCGGAAGTAACCAGCACACCGGCGTAACACCAATCATACGAATGGACCCCGCTACATTCCAAGCCGTTGTAACAGCCGCCGTGATAGCCATCATGGCACCACTTAGCGCTAACAACACAAACAGAAATGGGAACGGTGTCGACAATCCCAATTATGGTGACAACCAAGGACACCAACAAGTGTGTTCTTGCAATGACACCCCAAATTACGAACCTGAGAACTCCCACGGAAATGGCGGAGTATTACCCAAGAAACGAAAGTGATAGAGCAAGAAAAAGGGGTGTCCGATGCAAGGACTTGCAAAAATACAACAAATTATGGCAGCCCATGCCACCACTGCTGTCCCTACTGCCTCAGTACCGATGAAACCGTATGCTAGGAACCTGCCTAAGTGCAGCATGTGTAACTGCCATCACAAGGGATCCTCTCTAGAGATGCATTATAAGAATTGCAACATACCGCTCACTTTTGTATGGTGCCAACTCAACAAAACACCCAATCCACTAATGGTGGACTGGGTCAGGCTTGTTACGGATGTGGGGAAATCTGGGATTTCAAGAGGGAGTGCCCAAAAGACAATAACAACACGTTGGAGGCAGGGTAAGAGTTTCAACAACGGGACCTGAGGAAGCGACTAAGGATCCTACTGTGATTTCTAGTACGTTTCTCCTTTAATAACTCATATGCATGCATACTTTACAATAGGGTTGTGGAGAGGAGACGCATGAGTCACAAAGTGTAAATATATACTCAAACAAAAACCCCCAAACATTCAGGAAAATATTTCCGGTGGAGATGGCTAGGGAAAGAACCGAAACCACCCACAACACATACCTAGGATGTATACTAACTCTAAGTAAACATTTCTTCTAAATTGACCTAATACCGGTGACAATAGAAAACTTCAACGCTACCATTTACATGTTTTGGTTAAATCCTCATCATACCAATACCATATGTTACGAAAAGGCCGTTCAACTTAAATTACCACATAACAAAACCCTTTTTATCTATGATGTCAAATCCGACACAAACCTCCGAATAGTACCTTGCATCAAGGATAAGAAGTACCTAGGCAAGAGGTACCACACCTTTCCTTAGGCCACGATAGGAATATAAATCAGGAAGTGAAGCACATCCAAGAATATTCGAAGAATCTTTAACTCTCCCAATGTATTTCCAGAACCCCTTCCGGGAATGCCACTCGTACGCCAAGTCGAGTTTAGAATCAACTTATTCCTGGAGCCACCCCGTAGCCAAATCCCCATACTGCTTAGCACCGAATGAAACGCAGGAACTATCCAGTCAACTCAACGATCTGTTGAGTAAAGGAATTATCAGACCAAGCTTCTCACCTTGGGGAGCGCCAATCTTGTTCGTAAAGAAAAAGGGCGGAGCATTCCATATGTGCATTGACTGTCAAGAGCCGAGCGTACTAAATATCAAGGCCTGATACCCCTACCCCAAATCAATGACCCGTTCAACTAACTTCAAGGAATGAGCTATTTCACAGAAAGTTAGTCCAATTACACATACGGGAGACTATCAACTCAGAGTTTTGGAGAAAGAGGTTCCCGAGACAACTCAAGACTCATGAGGTCAATTACACCATGCACGAACACTCTGAGAAGTGTCATACTTTTGAAATTAAATTTATTTAGTTTTTGTAAAGTAAGCATGCATTCATTTCGTACTAATAACAGTTTCACATCGTACCATCTTAGAAGTATTATAAATAAGTTGTGCAGTGCAGGTACGCCTTGGGACACGTAATCGGAACTGGGAAGGATATAGCCCGATCAACTATATTTGTCCGAGAGCCGACTAACGTATGCCGAGGAGTGTCTACAGTGGACAACAAATTTTACAACTTACCAAATCGTTACTAGAATCAAACACAAAGAATTTAAATACTATAGGAGTATTTGCTATCTAAACTAGTTTAACTTACATGTTTTGAATGTTTCAACTTTATTCAATTCTTATAACCCTATTTCTCGTACAGTCAAATGGCTGGATTTCACCACCCCAATGACCCCTACTTTCCAAACCAAGGCAACGGAGGATGGATCGAAGATGATCCCGAAGAGGACGAGGAACCCATAGAATTGGGTGATGACTCTGGTACTGACTCAGAGCCGAAAGTGATCGATCCACCACCCATTCAACCTCCTATCCATGTGAGGAACTTCCAAGGACCCACTCCCGTCTGGGGAAGTCACCTTCATCATTGGAGCCAACAACAAGGCATACGCCCTCCCTACGGCATGTGTCGGGACTTCTATGATGTCCGCGGTGGAGGTTCGGCTGATCGAGCACTCCCGGTAATGGTGGGTAAGTTAGCCAATCAGTCCTATCAGTCCGGGGTTCAAGCAAGCCGACTTCGGGATGTCAACGTGGAAGTGTAGGTTCACACTTCTGACATCCGTAGGCTGGACAAGATACAAGACAATGCTCAACTCCAGTCTGAGGCATTTCAGGCACAGATGATTGCATCCCTAGCCGAGTCAAGGGAGCAACAAGCCGCTTTTGACCGGCGTCTAATGGAATCGAAGCAATCGGATGCGGAGTCAAGCTCCAAGCGCAACCTACGTCGCAAATAGTGCTTGCCAGGATTTCAAATTTTGTTATAAATTAGGACTTCGGATAAGAATATTATTCTTCTTTAAAACTTTCTGTAATTGGAGACCTTTAGAAAGGTCAAAAGGTTTGTCTAAACCCTGATGTAACACAACTATATGTTTAATATATATAGGGCATATCTCTTTCTCATTTTAACTATGTGTGGTCCGTGCAACTCATAAGTACATCCATTCAAACATTGTTAATCAATAAAGCTCAAAACCATTTGTTGGTCAAACCAAATTCTTAATCTATTTAAGATAGTTAACTCAATATCATTCAACTCGCAACCACCAAAACTTATAATATCTCATGTTTCTTTTGGCAGCGCAATGCCTCCTCGTAGATCAGCACGTACCAACGCAACCCCACCACCACCTCCACCACTAACTTTTGATCCGGCAATGGTCCAGGCTGCTATCACAGCAGCAGTAGCAGCAGCCCTCTCTCAAATAAACTCCAATGCAAATGGAGGTACAGGAAGCAGCACGAATCATCCCAATCGTGGCACTGGCCAGGGCCATGTAAGGGAGTGTACTTACAAGGAGTTCTCCAACTCAAAACCAAAGACCTTTAATGGCAGTGGAGGAGTCATTGCACTAATGCAATGGTTCGAAAGACCGAAACGGTCTTCGAGATCTGCTCGTGCCTAGAAACATGCAAGGTTAAGTTCGCTGCTTGCACCTTCATAGATCGAGCCCTCACTTGGTGGAAAAGCCATGTGAATTCAGTGACGCTCACTATCGCTAAGGCCATGAGTTGGGAAGAACTGAAGGTTCTACTACTGGAAGAATACTGCCCAAGGGGCGAAGTGCAAAAGCTTGAGCAGGAGCTCTGGAATTTAAAAATGGCTGGGTCTGATCTAGTCGCCTACACAACTAGGTTCAACGATCTCGCTGCTTTGTGCCCTACCATGGTCAACCCAGAATCGAAGAAGGACGAAAGGTACATTTGGGGGTTGTCACCCCAGATTCAAGGGCATGTCCTAGCTTCCAACCCTATCACCTACAACAGCGCTAAACGCCTGGCGCAACGACTCATCGACCACAAAGTGAAACAAAGTACCATCACAGCAGCCGCAAATCCACCTAGGGAGGCTCAGGGCCAGAGTAAGCCTTGGAATAAGAGGAGGGGACAAACCCTCCAGGAGAACCCCAAGAAACAACAAGTGATAGCGATCCATGCTATTACTGTACCTACCAACTCTGCCCCCCACAAGTTCATACAATGGAAAACTACCGAAATGTAACCAGTGCAACTTCCACCACCACGGTCTCTGCCGTGACCTTCAATGCACCAGGTGCAATAAGAAGGGTCATACAGCCCGCTATTGCAAGGAGCCAACCCAACAATCCGCCCCCACTGCTAACACCGGAGTAAGCCGCGCTTGCTTTGAGTGCGGAGACACAGGGCACTACCGTAAGGACTGCCCGAAGTCAAACAACAGGAATACCGGCGGAAGAGGCCGAGTTTTCGCAATGGGACAAGATGAAGCCATTGCGGACCCCACTGTTGTTATGGGTACGTTTCTTCTCGATAACTCGTATGCATGCATTTTGTTTGATAGTGGAGCGGAAAGGAGTTTCGTGAGTCACGACTTTAAAAGCATGCTAAAACCAATACCACAAGCATTAAGTGAACCGTTCATAGTAGAAATGGCCAACGGGAAAACCGAAGGCACTAAGGAGATATATTTAAACTGCACCCTAACTCTAAACGATAATCTCTTTCAAATCAACCTCATGCCAGTCTCGATTAAGACTTTCGATGTCATCATTGGCATGGATTGGCTGAGTTCACATCGTGCGGACATTTTATGTTACGATAAGGTCGTTCGCCTTAATCTGCCAACCGGCGAAACCTTCCTTGTCTTGGGCGACAAACCTAGTACCACTCTTAGTATCATCTCAAGTATCCAAGCTCAGAAGTACCTACGCAAGGAGTGTCACGCATTTTTAGCGCATGTTGTAGATGTGAAACGCGAAGTCCGGGACATCAAGGATGTGCCCGACGTATGCGGTTTCCCCGACGTGTTTCCCGAGGACCTTCCAGGAATACCACCCGCAAGACAAGTCGAATTCAGAATCGATCTAATCCCCGGAGCTACCCCAGTAGCCAAAGCACCCTATCGGTTAGCCCCGACAGAGATGCAGGAGCTATCCAGCCAACTGAATGAACTGCTTGGAAAAGGATTCATCAGGCTGAGCTTCTCGCCATGGGGAGCACCCGTGTTGTTCGTGAAAAAGAAAGATGGATCGTTCAGGATGTGCATCGACTACCAAGAACTCAACAAACTCACCATCAAGAACTGGTACCCTCTACCCCGAATCGACGACTTATTCGATCAACTCCAAGGAGCCAACTACTTCTCCAAGATCGATCTAAGGTCGGGAGATCACCAACTACGAGTCCTAGAGAGTGATGTTCCCAAGACGGCCTTCCGAACGAGATATGGACATTATGAGTTCGTAGTGATGCCGTTCGGACTAACCAATGCTCCGGCCGTATGCATGGACCTAATGAATCGGGTATGTCGTCCATTCTTAGACAAATTTGTGATAGTATTCATAGACGATATACTCATTTATTCAAAGAATAAAGAGGAACATAGTCAACACCTGAGACAAGTCTTAGAGACGTTGCAAACTGAGAGACTTTATGCAAAATTCTCAAAATGTGAGTTTTGGATTAGAAAGGTGGACTTCCTCGGTCACGTGGTCAGCAAGGAAGGAATCCACGTGGACCCCTCAAAGATCAAGGCTATCGAAAACTGGTCTTCACCAACCACACCAACCGAGATTCGCCAGTTTCTAGGTCTTGCCGGTTATTACCGAAGGTTCATCCAGAATTTCTCCAGCATCGCAAAGCCTCTTACCGCTTTAACCCAGAAAGGTGTGACCTACAACTGGGGAGAAAAGCAAGATGCTGCATTTCAGACTTTGAAACAAGCCCTTTGCAGTGCACCTATCCTTTCTCTTCCGGAAGGGACCGAAGACTTTGTGGTGTATTGCGACGCTTCGAAGCAAGGGTTGGGTTGTGTGCTAATGCAGAGGGGAAAGGTTATTGCATATGCCTCACGACAACTGAAAACGCATGAGGTCAATTACACTACTCATGACTTAGAACTTGGAGCAGTGGTCTTTGCTCTTAAAATCTGGAGGCACTACCTTTACGGTACCAAGTGCACTGTCTTTACAGACCACAAGAGCCTCCAACACATCTTCGACCAGAAAGAGTTAAACATGAGAAAACGACGTTGGGTCGAGTTGCTCAATGACTACGAATGTGAGATCCGCTATCATCCGGGAAAGGCAAACGTCGTAGCCGATGCCCTTAGTCGAAAGGAGTACTCTGGCAGAAGAGTGAAGTCATTAGCTATGTCGGTCCATTCGCACCTGTCAACGCAAGTCAAGGAAGCTCAAATAGAGGCCTTGAAACCCGAAAACGTGGCAGGTGAGGCCCTTAGGGGAATGGACAAGAACTTAGAAATCAGGAGTGACGGAGCACGCTACCTCATGAACCGGATCTGGACACCCAAGTTTGGTGGATTCAGAGAGGTAGTTATGAGCGAGGCACACAGGACCCCATACTCTGTACACCCAGGGTCAGACAAGATGTATCTAGATCTCAAGCAACTTTATTGGTGGCCAAACATGAAAGCGGAGATTGCTACATATGTGAGCAAGTGTTTAACTTGCGCCAAAATAAAAATAGAACACCAAAAACCCTCAGGTCTACTCCAGCAACCTGAAATACCTGAGTGGAAATGGGAGCAGATTTCCATGGACTTCATAACCAAACTGCCCAAAACTCAGAGTGGCCAAGATACTATTTGGATAATCGTCGACAGATTAACCAAGTCAGCCCATTTCTTACCGATCAAGGAAACTGATAGGACGGAAAAACTATCAAGAACCTACATCCGGGAGATCGTACGACTTCATGGCGTACCGATGTCCATCATCTCAGATAGAGACAACAGATTCACTTCCAGATTCTGGCAATCAATGCAAAAATCCATGGGAACAAGGTTGGATATGAGTACGGCATACCACCCACAAACTGACGGACAGAGTGAGAGGACGATCCAAACCTTGGAAGACATGTTGCGAGCATGTGTAATCGACTTTGGCAAGGCATGGGATGTTCACTTGCCCTTGGTCGAGTTCTCTTATAACAATAGTTACCATACTAGTGTCAAGACCGCTCCATTCGAAGCCCTTTACGATCGAAAGTGCAGATCACCCCTGTGCTGGACGGAAGTGGGCGACACACAATTGGCAAAAGGTCTAGTCCCTAATAGCACCCTCACTGGTCCGGAGATCATCAGAGAAACGACTGAAAAGATTGTGCAAATACGAGAACGACTGAAGTCCTCAAGGGATAGGCAAAAGAGCTATGCCGACAGGAGACGTAAACCCTTGGAATTCCAGATTGGCGACCGTGTGCTACTGAAGGTCTCACCCTAGAAGGGCATGATACGCTTTGGGAAGCGTGGAAAGCTAAATCCTAGGTACATTGGACCCTTCAAAATCATTTCGAGAGTTGGTCCAGTGGCCTACAAACTTCAACTTCCAATCGAGCTTAACAAAGTACATCCAGTATTCCACATATCGAACCTGAAAAAGTGTTTTTCCGACGAAACATTCGTAATTCCACTCGATGAAATCGAGCTAAACGAAAATCTTAACTTTGTGGAAGAACCCGTCGAAATCCTGGATAGGGAAGTTAAACAAACTAAGCAAAGTCACATTTCAATAGTAAAAGTTCGATGGAATGCTAAGAGAGGATCCGAATTCACATGGGAACGGGAAGACCAAATGCAACAGAAGTATCCGCACCTCTTCCTCAGTCCCTAAGACTGCTATTTTGTATTAAAAATTTCGGGACGAAATTCCCTCTAACGGGGGGATGATGTAACAACCCGATATTTCAACTCTTTGTAATGACCTAAAAAGGTCAAGTATTGTAACCATCTTGGGGTAATAAAATTTACTTTGATAATAAGATGCCCAAAAAGTATATATTTAAATTCCTACTATGTATAATATCATTAAACCGGGATCATACTTAAAGAGAATGCTCAAATCCGGCTTCATATATTGAAAGTAAGATTTTTCCAAGTTCGGCTTAGCAGCAGACAGCTAAAAACTCGAATCAAAGATCGAACGACTTTTGGCCAGAATGACCTAAACGAGAATCGAAGGTCTCGACAATGGTATTTCAGCGGTAAAAAGTCTGGCAAAACCCGACGTCAGATAAAAAAGTTATGAATTTTTGAAGAAATTCCTTAAACACGATGAGTTATAAAATAAATAATAAAAATAATTTCGGAATTTGCCAACGGAGTCTAAACGAAAGTTGTAGAGCGTAGTCTCACCTACGCATGGATATAAAGACCATCGAAAACGGAGTTCGTATGAAGAAGATATGAATTTTTGAAGTTTATTAAATAAATTATATATTTATTTAATTCAAAAATCAAGTATTATCCGAAGAGGAGTCAGCGTCCTCATCCGAGGTACGCGCCGCGTACCCCTGTACGCCCTACGTACCGGAGGGCATTGACCTCGGATCGTCCACGTCGCCCTATGCGAGGCTACCGACCCGTCCGACCCGCCCGTCCGACCGACCCGTCCGACCCGCCGTCCCATCCGACCCGTCCGAGGCAGTCGAGGCTTCGGTAATGCATGACGTATGCATACGCGCTGCGTACAAGCGTACGCCCCTTGTACGAGGCTTCTCTGACCCCCCTATAAATAGAATGCGAGGCTTTCCGAAAAAAATGCTCAATTCTCTCCTTTCTCTCACGATCTTGCCTCGATTTCCGTGCCCGTTCAAACCCGAAGCCCTGGTCATTTTTGCTCAAGTCCCGAGGGTCCATTTTACTCCCGAGATTCCCGAGAATCCCGAGAAAAGTCCGTTTCCCGAGGCGAAACTGTGTCCGGTTTTCCATCTCGCTATCTTCAAACTATCAAGTGAGTTCATATCCCCCTTCGAACACTCTTTAAATACATTTTAAATGCTTTTATACTCTTTTAGGGGAGGAATACAAGTATACATACCGTTATTATTGTGTAAAATCTCATTTACTCATTTCTATCAAATGAATCACTTGTGATTTAGTTCTATTATGCGGAAACACTTGTTATACTTTACATGCAATAGTTTTATACAAAGTTTTTAGTAACACCAAAGCATCTTTCATTGTTAAAACCGTTTCATATATTCTAAAAACTTATAATTTATGTTGGTCAAACATTGTGAAAAGGGATAAACTTTGCATACAAAACTATCACTGTAATACAGACTTAGTTGAGAATCCATGAGACGTGTATATCTTCAAACACTGCCTTTTAGATAAAAGGTATCGCTACAGTCCTGTCTATAACCAGAGTCTCCCGTTCGGAGAACGTGTCAAATGTGTATACAACTATTATAGTACTTTTGAATAATGAATAAGTAGTTACTACAGTTATTCATTATCTAACAAACTGAAATCTTCTAATAGGTTTATTATTTAAATCTATGTTTAAAACTCTTCTAAAGCATGTGGATTGCTTCAAAATGTTAGTCTTGGACATTAACAAACAACTTTTAGGAAAATAAGGGATTTTCTTGGTTCAACTATCTACGCTTTTCAATACCAACATTCTCATGCATTTCACACTTTTATAAGGAAATATGGGATTTTCTTGGAAAAATATACACTCATTTTTGAATGGCATTCAATGTTTCTAAATCACTTATGAACTCACCAACTTAATTGTTGACACTTTTTCTTTGAAATAACTTGTATTCTCAGGGAATCGTTAAGTAGGTTTGGAAATCAACTTTTGGTGAATAACGCGTTGGCATTATTTACTTCTTTTGAAAGATGTTCATGCATTTATCTTTTGGACATGTAATGAATACAATGATGTAAACATTTTTAAAACCTTTATATATGTATGGTGGTGTGTACTTTCCTTTCTATGAACTGTTATGATACTGAATATGACGTCCTCCACCCCCGAACATTTCCGCCGTTCTGGTTTGGGGGTATGACACAAGGCATGCCCTACAAAGCCAGTAAAACCCGAATCAACTTAATGTTTTGACGTCTAAGTTCAATTTTGGTAACTTGATGTTCGTACAACACCTACAACTACTTACTACCATAACTACATTACGATGATGTTGGTCGAAACATTTGGGAATGGTACACCAAAACATGTATTTTATATGTATAAAAGTATAAATATAGATGGGATAAAAATAGCAATGAACATAGTTACTTACGAACTCATTTCATACCCTACAACAAGAATCATGCCATCACGCGGAAGTAACCAGCACACCGGCGTAATACCAATCATACGAATGGACCCCGCTACATTCCAAGCCGTTGTAACAGCCGCCGTGATAGCCATCATGGCACCACTTAGCGCTAACAACACAAACAGAAATGGGAACGGTGTCGACAATCCCAATTATGGTGACAACCAAGGACACCAACAAGTGTGTTCTTGCAATGACACCCCAAATTACGAACCTGAGAACTCCCACGGAAATGGCAGAGTATTACCCAAGAAACGAAAGTGATAGAACAAGAAAAAGGGGTGTCCGATGCAAGGACTTGCAAAAATACAACAAATTATGGCATCCCATGCCACCACTGGTGTCCCTACTGCCTCAGTACCGATGAAACCGTACGCTAGGAACCTGCCTAAGTGCAGCATGTGTAACTGCCATCACAAGGGATCCTCTCGAGAGATGCATTGCAAGAATTGCAACATACCGCTCACTTTTGTATGGTGCCAAATCAACAAAACACCCAATCCACTAATGGTGGACTGGGTCAGGCTTGTTACGGATGTGGGGAAATCTGGGATTTCTAGAGGGAGTGCCCAAAAGCTGATAACAACACGTTGGAGGCAGGGTAAGAGTTTCAAAAACGGGACCTGAGGAAGCGACTAAGGATCCTACTGTGATTTCTAGTACGTTTCTCCTTTAATAACTCATATGCATGCATACTTTATAATAGGGGTGTGGAGAGGAGACGCATGAGTCACAAAGTGTAAATATATACTCAAACAAAAACCCCCAAACATTCAGGAAAATATTTCCGGTGGAGATGGCTAGGGAAAGAACCGAAACCACCCACAACACATACCTAGGATGTATACTAACTCTAAGTAAACATTTCTTCTAAATCGACCTAATACCGGTGACAATAGAAAACTTCAACGCTACCATTTACATGTTTTGGTTAAATCCTCATCATACCAATACCATATGTTACGAAAAGGCCGTTCAACTTAAATTACCACATAACAATACCCTTTTTATCTATGATGTCAAATCCGACACAAACCTCCGAATAGTACCTTGCATCAAGGATCAGAAGTACCTAGGGAAGAGGTACCACACCTTTCCTTAGGCCACGATAGGAATATAAATCAGGAAGTGAAGGACATCCAAGAATATTCCGAGAATCTTTAACTCTCCCAATGTATTTCTAGATCCCCTTCCGGGAATGCCACTCGTACGCCAAGTCGAGTTTAGAATCAACTTATTCCTAGAGCCACCTCGTAGCCAAATCCCCATACTGCTTAGCACCGAATGAAATGCAGGAACTATCCAGTCAACTCAACGATCTGTTGAGTAAAGGAATTATCAGACCAAGCTTCTCACCTTGGGGAGCGCCAATCTTGTTCGTAAAGAAAAAGGGTGGAGCATTCCATATGTGCATTGACTGTCAAGAGCCGAGCGTACTAACTATCAAGGACTGATACCCCTACCCCAAATCAATGACCCGTTCAACTAACTTCAAGGAATGAGCTATTTCACAGAAAGTTAGTCCAATTACACATACGGGAGACTATCAACTCAGAGTTCTGGAGAAAGAGGTTCCCGAGACAACTCAAGACTCATGAGGCCAATTACACCATGCACGACCTCGAATTAGGAGCAGTGACATTTGCCCTAAAGATCTAGAGATACTGCCTTTACGACACAAAGTTCTCCATCTTCACAGATCATAAGAGTCTATAGCACATCCTCAATCAAAAAGAGCTTAACATGAGAGAATGAAGATGTGTTGAACTGCTAAATGACTACGAATGTGAAATTCTTTATCATCGGGGTAAGGCTAACGTAGTAACAGACGCCCTAAGTCGGAAAGAATACTCGAGCCGTCGAGTAAAATCATTAACCATGACCATCCATTCATACCTTTCCACACAAATCAAGGAGGCGTAGTTAGGAGCCTTGAAAACCGAAGAACGTCACAGGAGAGGCATTACGGTGAATGGATAAAAACCTTGAGGTTAAGGATGACGAAGCTTATTATCTCATGAATCGAATTTGGACACTGGAATTCGGCGGCTACAGAGACGTTGTCATGAATGAGGCTCACAAGAAAAAATACCCCATTCATCCCAGTTCAAACAAGATGTATCTGGACCTCCAGAAACTTTATTGGTGGTCGGACAAGAAAGTAGAGATTGTTACCTATGTAGGCAAGTGTAACGCCCGTAGATCCGGGCTAGTCAATTTGGAGATAATAGGGTTCAAAATGACTTTACGACAAAATATTATTTAGAATAAATAATATTAACCAAGTTGTATAATATGTCTCAAGGGTTCCGTACATATAACGAAAAAGTTATGGCCCGTCGAAGTTTTACGGCAAAACTGACATGACACCAGGAGACGTAAATATTGAATTTAAGATAGAGGACTTTTTCTCCTTAGTGATCTAAACCAAAGTTGTAGTATACGTTAAACCGAGAACATCCATAAAAAGAACGCCCAAATCTGACTTCGTATGAGGAAGTTATGATTTTTCTAAGATTCGTCTTACCTGTGCATGGCCAGAAACTCGAATTTTAGTTCGAGTGGTTTTTGTCTTACGCGACCTAAATGAGAGTTTAAGATCTCATTAGTAGGAACTCAAAGGTAAAAAGATAGACGAAAACGGAGTCCGTATGAAGGAGTTACGAATTCTTCGCGGTCATTTAACAGTCTAAACGCCTCCTAGTGTTAAATTTGAGATCGGTCGAGAATTAGCCGACGAAGTCTAAATGAAAGTTGTAGATCTTGTTTTTACCTACGCGTGGATATAAAGAACGTCGAAAATAGATTTCATATTTTAAAGTTATGATATTTTGAAAATCGGTTGTTTTACCCTCTATGTGCGATGCCACGTTTCAGCACCAGGTTTTGCCTTGGAGCCTAAGCAAACTCACGAGGTGAACACTAAAACTCACGAGGTGAGTGACCCTTCAGCCTCCTATAAATAGAAATTCCCCTCTCCTTCATTCCTCACACCTTAACCCTTCAATCCTTTCTCTATACTCTTTGTCTAAGCCCTAAAACCCCCCGAAAAGCCTAGGGAACCTCCCTAGCACGAGGTGCGAGCCCCGGAACGCCCGACGACTCCGAGAAGAAGAGCCTTTCGGCTCAAGAACGCTGCTCCAGCAGCGCCCAGTTTTGAGAAAAACCCGATGTAAGTGAGCTATGCCTACCCTATGTTTAGTGTAGCTTATGTTTTAATATAGTAACGTTATTAGGAACATATAATGAGTATTTGGGCTATTATTATGAGTTATATAAGAGTTTTTCTTAATGCTTATATAATAGGAATAATATCTAGACTATTAATTAGTCGTAGTTAACGTTAAACTAAACTCTAGTGATAATGATACTAGGTTTTGTCCGAGGGAAATTCTTTTGAGATAACGAAGTGTTGTCCGAGTACCGAGTCACCACCTAATCAGGTGAGTGCGTAGTTACTTTCATCTTACACATAGATATGAAGTATTTTATATAAATTACGTGCTATGTGTGCATATTATCTGAGTACTTGTTGTCTATGCTAGATGAACGATTTTATACATGTTTTAAATCATTTAAACTGTATATGTATTTTATATCTACGATAATGTTGGGGTAAAACATGGGTAGATGTAATAGATGGAATATGAGTTGGATGATGAGTTGAGAGGTGTTATAGACTACGAGGTGAGGGTGAGAGGTGGACAATGTGAGAAGCCTTTCCCAAACGATGGCCCCGTCATTCAGCAAAGTATGGATGACAACCACAGACTATTCTTGAGAGTCCAGTGGAACACCAGCAGGCTCGCAACCTGTAAGTGTTATGAACGATGTGTTCACCCGGTGTACTCTAAACCTTGGTGATCATGCATACTTGATGCCTAAACCCTGGTGATCATGCATACTTGATGCCTAAACCCTGGTGATCATGCAGACTTGATACCTAAACCTTGGTGATCATGCAAACTTGATGCCTAAATCCTGGTGATCATGCAGACTTGATGCCTAAACCCTGGTGATCATGCAGACTTGATACCTAAACCTTGGTGATCATGCAGACTTGATGCCTAAACCTTGGTGACTATGCAGACTTAGTGCCCGTTGTGCAAACCATGGCAACGATGGACTTTGTGCCGATTCCTTAGGATGATCCTTAGGAATAAGTGAACGAGAAATAGCTGATTCTTAGGGTAGATCCTTAACAATAAAGAAGATAATGGGGATTGGTAATTGGGTTGATTGCTTAATTGTTTAAACATAATAATTATATTATTGTGGGTTGAAAACCCTATGTACTCACCAGGTTTCCCAACCTGACCCACTCAGTTTATTTATATCACAGGTGTTGTTACGAAGTCTCATTACACTGAGAGACTAAGGAGATATAAATCACTGGTGATAATGAATGTAGGTTCTGTTTATGCTTATGTTTCTGTATTGACGATGACATCCAAATTTTTTAAAATGAATAAAAATATTTTTCTTCGAAAATGCTTTGATAACGTATTTATCATGTTTTACTAGGAACAAATTCCGCAACAATTTTATTAAAAGAGGTACTCGGATTTTTATAAAGCATAAAGAAAATCGATCTTTTCTGGCCGTGAAAATGGGGATGTCACAACAAGTGCCTGACATGTGCCAAGGTCAAGGTAGAGTATCAAAAGCCCTCAGGTTTGCTTCAACAACCGAACATACGCGAGTGGAAGTGGGAGCAAATAATCAAGAACTTCATAACCAAGTCACCCAAGACGACGGGTGGACTTGAAACCATCTGGTTGATCGTTGACTGGTTAACCAAATACGCACACTTCCTACCAAAAAAAGAGACTGACAAGATGGAAAAGCTAATAAGGACGTACAGTAAAGAAATCGTGCGACTACATGGGGTGCCAGTATCCATCATCTCCAGCAGAGATAGTAGATTCACCTCATGGTTTTGGCAGTCGCTACAAAAGTCCTTGGGAACCAAACTCGACATGAGTACAGCTTATCACCTCTACGAGTGCAAGTGCAAATCACCTCTGTGCTGGGATGAAGTGGGTGACACACAACTAGCAAAGAGGCAAGTTCCTAGTAGCACACCCACCGCCCCGGACATCATACAAGAAACTACATAAGAGATCATCCAGATCCATGAATGATTAAAGGCATCTTAGGATCGTCAAAAGACCTATGCTGATAAGCGACGAAAACCCTTGGAATTCCAGGTTGGTGACCGTGTTCTGTTGAAGGTCTCACCCTGGAAGGGGATGATATGTTTTGGCTTACAAACATCGACTACCACAGGAACTCAGTAACATACACCTTACGTTCCATGTATCCAACCTAAAGAAGTGTCTATCCGATGAAACTCGTGTAGTCCCACTCGACAAAATTGGGGTAAACGAGAGTCAACACTTCGTACAAGAGCCGGTGGAAATCAAGGATATGGAGGTAAAAAGGACAAAACTAATCTGCATACCCATAGTAAAGGTCTGCTAGAACACAAGGCGATGACTCGAATTCACTTGGGAGCGGGAAGACGAGATGAATAAAAAGTATGCACAACTTTTCGTCTAGTTTCAAGAACCCGACCAAGATGCAAATTTCAGGAAGAAATTCCCTCTAACAGGGGGATGATGTGACAACTGGAAATTTTTTGGAACAAACAAGGTCTAAATTGTAACCGTGTACAAGTGAGTTCACAACGTAATTTGTTGCAATAAAATTTTGAAAGCCAAATGGGCATCATTGGTATGATTATATGTGTATATATATATATATATATATATATATATATATATATATATATATATATATATATATATATATTGAAAACCATGTTTGTAGTGAACCTTGAAAGTCAGCAAGCTAAGACCGAAATAACCTTTTGGTGGGTGACACCAAAACCGAAATTACAAGCCTAGAACAAACCTAGGCCGAAAACACGCCAAGATCAAAATCACTAGGACCAAGAACACCATTTGGGGATGAATTAGGACTGAAATCAAATGATGTACAAGGTGATTTCAGTCATGCCTTGACCGAAATCACCACTTTGATCCCTTTCTAATGTGTTTTCGGGTTAGAGAAGAAAAGGATATGAGTTTGACTTTGTGATAGGATATTTCATCTTTTACCATACCAATTAATATTCATCATATATCAAAGCAAATACCTACCAGATATCAAATTAAATATCCCATCACCCTTCCCCTCTTTATCATGGCCGAAATCACCCCTAAATCATCCACCATTTCCATTACAACTTCTCGTTACTTCATTCCCTCTCAAAGAACCAAGTCCTAGCTTTTAAGGATTAAATCTCCAAGCTTATTCTTAGAAGTTTTGGTAACATTTTCTTGTTAATCTAGTGTTTCTATACACTATCATGTTAGCTTCACCTTATTTACACATATTATTATGTGTTAAAACTCTTAGGATAATATCCTTTACAAGGAAGTTCATCCAACACATTCAAGTGTTTAGGCTTGCAATGTTTCATCTTTATGTTTAAAATAAGATATTATTTGCATTAGTTATAATTATTACTAGCTTTTTTAGAAATATTTATGATATATTAGTTTTAAAATGCAAAACTAGCAAAAACAAATATAACCCATGTCATAAAATCATAAGAAAAATTATGATTTGTAAAACTACAAGGTTTTTTGGAAGCTTTTTACCAAAATATAGTTTTTCTAACAAAAAGGAGTACATTATAGTAATTTCACCATTTTCTGGGTTACAACCCAAAAATATAATGTTTTGACCATACATTTTGACACTAGACAAGATAACAATTTTTTTATTTATATAAAAGATTATATAAATAGTCTCAAGAAACAAACAAGATGAACTATAATTAGTATAGTTTGGGAGTCATAAAACCAAACTATCATTCAGAAGAAAAGTGTAATTATTTAAAGGTATAATTATTTGATTACATGAAAATGAATTTTCAGTACAATAGACGTAAACCGGTTGATACTGTTTTTGTATAGATCTATACAGGATTGACAACCCCGCACCTCAGCTGTTTGCTACAGTTAGACCGACAAGTCTAGGGTGACAAATGTAGTAATAGTTCCGATGCCTGAAGCCCGTTGTTTCGGCAACTAGTCGCATTAGTATGGTTATAATAACTCACATAGGTTATTGACAAAACATTTGGTTTATGGGCTAGCGTACACTCAAATAGTTTTCACAAAATGATAAATGTTACTAAAGCTATTTTCCTATACCGCATTACGTACATGTTAGTCTTGGGTTAAGACTTACAACGAGGTTAACATACATTCAAGTAGTTTTATTTAAAGATATAACTTAGTAATACTACTCTCCAGTACAACTTTAATTTAATTCTTAGTCTTGGGATTTTAAGATTTACAACTAGAGTAACATAAATTCAAGTAGTTTTATATAAAGATAAAACTTTATGACACTACTTTTCAGTACATCATTAATTACATTTTTACTCTTTGGATTAAGACTTACAGTTCATTTTAAACAAAATATTGAATTTTTTGAAAGTATACACTATCATTTTATACAAAACAGTTAAAAATCCTTCTTATACAAAACAATTATGAACTTACCAACTTAATTGTTGACACTTTTCAAAATCACCTGTTTTCTTAGGAAATAAGCAGATAGGTAACCAACGAGTTTTTGGAGGATGAGGCGTCGTCGCATCACATAATTTTTTTTTTGTCATATACATTTGATGTTAAGAAAACAATGTTTTTAAGTACAATGTAAACTTATTAAATATTCAATTCTATGGCTGCAATGATTTATTTTGCTATTATTTAATTTTTATGATATTGTACATGAAATTCATCTGCCCCCAGACGTTTCCGTCATCCTTGTTTGGGGGTGTGACATGCAAAGGCATCAAGTTGTTGAATTTATAAATTAAGACTTTCCCGGGATTAAGATCTATGAGTAGGAAGAAAGGTCCTAAAGCATTAAGATCTTAATAGCAATTTTTGGCAGCTAATGAGTACGTTGGGTGTACCCTCTTGGTATGTTGGGCGTAACGGGGTTAGACCAAGTTCTCCTTCTGTTGAAGCCCAATACGTTGGGTGTATTGGGATGGTACGCATGGTGTACTCTCCAAAAGGTGATTTTGGTCCATTTTGGGCTTTAGGTCATTTATGGGGTTGTGCTATCCTTAGATGGGCCAAGTAGGGAAGGGTAAAATGGTCTTTTAGCCCTCGTGAGATAGAATGTGATTTAGTCTATTGATTATGTGATATTACCCTTGTTATTAATTAGGATTGATCTTGGATATGTTTAGTGTGAGAAGTCGTGGTAGCAGCCCACTAGATTATGTATGTAGGACGCTAGCTTTCTTTTTGACTCATGCATTGTATGTTGCACTGGGCCTATACGAATGCATGTACTGATGGGCCCATTACATGAGTGGGTTGGGCCCATAGTATGTTGGGCTTGACCCATTATATGAAGAGCTAGGCCCAATTGTATACTAGTTTGGGGCCATTGATCAGGAAGGGTGAGGCCCATTATTTTGGGACGGGCCCAATGTCCAGGCTAGGCCTAGTGATATGCATGGTATGTGGTATTTTTAGGAAGTCACTAAGCTTTATGCTTATAGTTTTATGTTTATGGTTTTAGGTACTTTCGGTTCGAAAGGTAGACGCTTCACATGATGCCACATCATCCCCCAGAGTTTATTCTACAGTGGTTATTTATGATTTTGACTCTGATGTTTAAATACAGTTATCACCTTGAATTGTTTTGGGAACATATGTTGGATTAGTGTCTAAGCCCGACTCGGCATGGCCCATTTGGGTTGCATGGCATAAAGCATTTGGATAGAATAAAATGAGAGATTATAAGTTCTAATATATTAATAAGATTATTTAATTGTATTGATCAGCAATTAATTTGGAAAGTGATCAAAAGGAGACTAATTAAATATATGGGTTGATTGTGTAAATCATCCATACTTGTATAGTGGGCTAATGCTCCATGGATTATCAAGTTGGGCTAAAACCCATAGGATGCTCCATGGTGTTTTTGTACCCATGGATCATGGAAATGAAAGGCCATGACAATTAGGGTTTACATGGTGTAACCTTAATTGTGACACACTATATAAGCATCTTATTCTTGTCAAAATCGGACACATGAGAGATTATGAAGGAATGGTGAGGGCTAGTCGATTTCATGAAGTGTATCATTTCTATCGAAGTTATTCCAAGTGCATTTGATGCTCTCGAGCATCATGAAGTCAAGCTACATCAAGAGGTATGTATTCTAACTTATTATATTACCCAATTATCGAAAGATTATATGCTAGATAGGGTAATACCTTGGAATACTCATATTTGCATGTATAATAGACAAAACATAGATCCAAGGTATTTAGGGTTGCATGCACACTTAGGAGTGTTAGAATGCTCAAAACCCATCAGTGGTATACGAGCCTAGGCTTGTTTTAAATTATACTTGATGCAAAGTGCTGAAAAATACTGAAAAAATCAATTTTCGGGCTGTATGGGCACTGGACTCGCCGAGTCTACTGATGGATTCGCCGAGTCCATGAAGAAACTCATCCTACTCGTCGAGTAGGTTCATAAACTCGATGATTAGGACCCCCAGACAGCGTATTTTCAACTTTTAAGGCTGGAATTGGACTAGAATCATTACCCTAAGCTGTTTTTTAACCTATAAACTTGTTTTTGATGTGGTAATGTTCATTCTAATCCAATTTCAAAGATAATTGTCAATAGATTCATGTTTTGTATTAGTTTAAGGATTAGGCTAATTACATGAAAAAGTTTGATTTGAATCATCTTGTTCTTATGAGTTGCTTAGATTAATAGGAAAGTTATGTGACATTGTTGTTTTCAATCCAAATGAATCTAAGAGTTGATTCTAAAATGTGTTTTTGTAACTTGTCCTCAAGTTATATGAAATGTCACATTTAAGATTCATAAAACTCATAAATATTTCCATACATTATGAACAAACAAAAGTCATATTCTTTTAATAGTTTAAAGTATTCCATAACTTGTCCTCAAGTTATGGAACTTAAAGAGTTTTTGGATTAAAACTACTTAAACACATAAGTTATGGAAATTGAATAGTTTTGAATAGTTTCAAAACATGCTCTCAAGTTTTGGAATTTGAAAAGTTTTCCCTTATGAATACTTTAATTCCAAGTTAAGCCCTTAGAATTTTAAAAGTTAAAATTCAACCCTTATACTTTATAATATTATAAGCAAATAATATATATATATATATATATATATATATATATATATATATATGTATAAGAGCAAGTCGTCTTACCATTAGTAGGCCTCATTCACGAAGTCGGTCTATAAGGGGGCTATAAGGTTACTGCCTATAAAATGGCAGTTTAATGGGTGCCCACTCTCACCCACCACTTCCTTGACTAGTGGAGGGTCGTTAGCTGAACAGGTAGGACAAGGACTATAATTCTCCCTTCATTAAAAGTATTAATGATAAATATAAAGTAACTAAAACGTTTTTTAGTTCCTAATCTTAGTTACTTTAGGAAAATGTGAATAGGGTGCTAATCCATGAAATTACACTTTGCACTTTGCTTATGTCGGTTGGTGGAGCGTATGTGGTTAACCGGCACACTAGCTTGATTTAACAAGGTAGGAAAAGGGTAACTTAATATTTATCATAGTATCGGTGGAGCGTGTGTGGTTAATTGGCACATCGATTAAGGGGTAAATATTAAGGGTACCAAGTAATTTTCAAGGTTACTTCACACATTGTTTTGTGATCCTTGGCATCCCAGTCACAAAACCTAAAGGGCACACTCGATATTGAAACATGCCATTGAACAATTCAATGAATCTTAAAAGATCTAGGAGTTTAAAATCCAAGTAAAACCTAATTAAATTATTTCGTTTTCATAGTGGAAATTAGTGAATTGTCATTCACCTACCTTCAAATATTCTATAGCTTGGATTACGGCATCCCTCTTCCAAGCTATAAAATATTGTCTTGGGTCCTAGCCTTAATATTTCATATTAGGTGTTATAATAATGACTTTAGATCAACTATCTTGAATATCTCCCAAAAGATGTCTAGTTCAGACCTCTATGATCTTCCCAAATCTCTTGAAACTTCACTTCCTCCACCTCTTCCAATTATTCTCCGTTACCCACAAGTTCAAGATCACTCAAGCCTTCATGGCAAGAAAGGTCTATGTGTGATCACATCTTGGAGATGAAGTCGCATATTGACAAGCCGAGAGAGTTAGGTGTCAAAGTCTTAAGAAAGTTGGATGTTCAATCACTTTCTAAGTTACATAGTGAGTTACCTCTAGGACTACTATGAAATAGAATATGACATAACCCTTAATGATCTTATCTATTTTCTTGGTGTTGCTGAATCAGAAATGATATGAGAACTAGAAAAGAAAATTTGATTAGAAGATCAACTTTCCAAACCTTCAATGGACATTGACAATGGTTGCATTGGATACCCATTAAAAGCTTTCTCTTCCCAATGGAAAGGGATTGCCATAGTCAACTCGGTTGACCAAATGGTAAAGAGAAAGGTTAAGTCTAAGATTGCCCCATGTACCATTCCCAAAGGGCCCATATGGATCTATTGCCAAAAGGAAAGGGCATTGGTTGCAATGCTGCCAAATATACCTGAAAGATCATAAGGCTGGTAAAGTCAATAAGTTTGACTCTACTTCAGGTAAAGTCCACTATCTAACTTGATTAAGTTTTTATTCTGAGATTCTTATTACATGATGTGACTGGGTCACATGTTGATGTTGTAAGAATCCACAGAAATGTGAATGAAACTTAAAGAATGAGCATGCTGAATCTAACCGTGGTAGTGTCTAAATTTACCAAATAAGGAAAGCTTCTCATCATCCAAGTTTTAAGTTGGATAGAAACTTAGAATCATACAAGTTGTGCAGTATGATGAACGAGAACTTTCATCTTTGGAAAATTAAGACTAGTTCCTTGTTCACATGTATATGTGAGTCAAGTGAACAAATAAGGGATCGAGTACACATTCTTGTGCACTGGTCAAGTCCACCACAAAAGATCGATAACACTGTTCGTCATGATTTACTAAAGTTTAGTAAATATGGTTATACTTACAGACTTAAGTATAATTCTAAAGCATTGGAAAAATTTCAGTGTATGGTAGGATGGATGAGAAGAATCAAATTAGGCAGATGTATAAAAGTTTCTCAAAATCTGAAAATATGGGAGAGTACTTTAGTATCATGTTTTGTTTTGATCTTAATGATTATGAAATGATGTCACAATTCGTCCTCTAAAGACATATTAGTGCATTCATATGGCTAAGAAGAGGTATCAAGAATTGCTGAAATGGTTAAATCAAGAAGATGAGTCATACTTCGTTCCAAGAACAATTCTTAGAGTCATACTCCAAGACTGTAAGTTGAGTGACATATCTTAAAGAAAGGTTTAAATATCAAATGTAAGAGTAAAAGTATCCTACTCTTGTACATTTGAAATCGGTAAGTTGTGATGTTTTGGATAAAACGGAGACCAACTTAAGGCCAATTGTGTGAAGTGTTTGTCTTGATAAAGAATTTGCACTATCTCTTGAATATTTGGCAAGATAGTCTTATATGTCAAGAAGATAATGGGAGTCTTAAAGATCCTGAAAAGAATTTCAAGATCTAATCAAGAATAAAAAAACCCCGTAGTTTAACACTAGCACATAACGTGAGGTTTATAACCTATCGTGTTGACATATTTCTATTTTTGTGCCCATTCCAGGTAAAGTTGGCTTGGCATATGAGTTCTTAGAGTTCTGAATTGGTTGCATAACAACTTGGAAGCAATGGCAGGCCCTTGAGCTGCCAGGTGGCAAGAAATTTAGATTGAGTTCAGTCCATATGAGTTTGGATTTGTCATTATGCTTCTCTTGTAATTATGGTTTTGACAAATCCACATGGTAAGAACACATACACCATAAAATCTAAGTGTCACAAGGTTTCTCTCCGATTCATGAAAATGATGCTGAGGAAACACTTTCACTAAGTAGATGTTAAGTAAATACCAGTTGTGATATTTGCATTATCAAAGTCGTTAGTGGCGCATGTGTGTTTAACCGGCACACTAACATGGACTTGTGAGAAATGACAAAGGTCTAAACAATTGAGACTATGATTACGACATCCCTTTTAGTAGTTTTGGAATTTTTTAGACACACATGTGTGCTATCTAATGAAAGGTGAATGATTTTGATAAACTTTATCAAAACATCTCGTATCAGAAGTCTGAACTTTGGTAAGAAAGTGAATAAATTATTGATTTCTAGAAGTCCAGCTGATTTCTGAGTACATGTCAAAGCTAGTGAGAGCATGAGTGTCATGCTAATAATCATCATGTTAGTGGGAGCATGATAATTATGATAAAGGTTGCAAGTTAGCATTGTTAATTATAGAAAACAAAAGTTTCAATTCGTGGAGTTGCAGGGGTTGAAAAGTTGTTTTGCTATAATTAAGGGAGAGGAAATTATACTTCATTTCAATTCTAAAAGCTTAGATTGAGGTTTTAATTATCTTTAGTCAAGGATATATATGAATTTTGTGTTGGAATGGCTCAACATAAGGAAATTCTATATATGGGTCAATTATTTACGTTCTAAAATTCGATTATGATTACGACATCCCTTTTCATAATCTGAATTATGAGAACTTGGAAAATAGAAATATTGTAGCAAAAGGACTGGTCTAGTATCATGTTTTTATGTGAGACTTCATGAATCGTGTCCCATATGCTTCGGATATAGGATCGATTGCATGTGCTATAATATTCATCCTTTCTAAAATTTCCAAATGCTTGGGGCATTAAGAAGGGAAAAGGTCTAGAATTGGATATGACTAAAAGAATTGAGCAATTGTCGAGGACAATCTAAGGTTTAGCAAATATTGGTTGCTCAAGGTCAGTTGGAAGTATAATGTTAATTTTGGAAGGAACATATTGACATATTCTGAAAAGAGGAAACTCTTGTTCAAGAGTAATAGTCAAAAGGGGAATATGGAAATGTTCCCATAGGTGGAAGTTATTCATTAAATCTGTGTAAGATTAGGAAACTTAATACAAGAAGAATGTTCAAAGGAAATGAACTTTGAATATAAGACTTCGGTTCCATGGAGTCGGTCTCCATTGGAATAGTTTGTAATGTATGTTGACAAGTATTTGTGACTTTGTATATAAGTTTAGAATCTAACAGATTTAGGTCAATGGCAAGAATTTGGAATTCGTGCATTTGCGGTAAGGATTTGAGAGTGTGAAATGAGAATCATTGGAATTATGTTCAATCGATCTATTTCACACAGTAAAGATCATACACAAACTTAGTATGCACACTTGGTGTATGGCATGACTATTGTTTAGAAAAACATGGTGTACATGCTTGGAGCATGGGACAACTATTGTTTTAATTCAAGTATAAAGTTGATAGTTTGAAACAATATGCAATGAATGATGGGTAATCAATATGGTGATAAATAAAAGATGTTTTATTTATATTCATAAGTTCTGAGACCATATTGGATTCAATTATTCTTGTGTTTCACTTTGCATGTTTTGACTTCCGGAATAACTTCTTCATGAATGACTAAGTTTTTCAAACCATCCATAGTCGGTCATATGTTGGAAGTAGAAATGAATCAAGACTGTCATGGGTTG